>NC_081430.1:81349759-81519257 GCF_949786415.1 Peromyscus eremicus
CTATATAAAATGGATGTGACTACACGCACTTACAAAGATCAAGAGTTCGAGACCATTCTTGGCTACACAGCAAGTTCAAGGCCAGCTTGCACTACATGAGTTCCTGTCTGTAAATAAGTAAAAAGCAGTTCAAAGGGGTTGGCTATTTGGGGATGAAATCTCAGTTCTACTACCCTAAACCACACAGTTGGCTTTGAACGCCTCATCTGTAAAACTGAAAGAACAAAGTCCACCTCCACTGTCGCTAAGGACCAAATGAAGAGACAGCAGTATGAAAGGTCTGAGCCCAGGAGATGGTCCAGAGTTAGGCTCCCTTCTTTCCTCTGCCTCTATGCTCCTGTTCTTGTGCTCCTCGTACCAAACTCCTTAACTTCCAATACTCTCAGACCACCAGGCATGGTGAGACCCAGCTTTCCCCAGAATGGGTACAGCCCAGGGAGGGCAGAAGCAACCAGGCGGAATCTGGAGCAGTTAAAGGGACAGAAGAGGTGGAGCGTGAATGGAGCTCCAAGCAGAGACATGGCCCCTGCCCCAATGCAGGGGCAGCCCTTGCAGCTCTGAAGGAGACCCAGCAGTGGCATGGTAGACGGCACCCTGCTTTGTCCATTGATTTGGCAGATATGGCCGAGTACTTACTGTGCACCAGGTTGTCCCAGGTGCTTGGGACACAGCTGTGGATGAGGCAAAAATCCCCGCCTTCATGGAACTTACATTCAAGTTCCTAAGAGATGATACAGGTGGAGAGGGATATAAGAAATGAGTGAGTAAAGTCTACAGTCTGACAATTGGGTAATCGGTGCTTTGGAGAAAAGACAGAGCGTGGCTGGGAAAGTGGCACGTGGGGGCGATAGGAGGGTCGAGGTACTTTTAAACATGGCCAGGAAAGCACGGACCTGGAAGAGAAGTGAGAAGGAGCCTGTTCTGATGTCCACGCAATGACATCACAGGCAGAGAGCCATTTGTGCATGTGCCCTGAAGCTGCCATTTGCCTGGAACACGCACAGGGAGTTATGGGGACTTTGAAGTGCTGTGTAGGTGGCAGCAAGAATATCAGCTTCCACCCTGAGCGTGATGGTAAGCCACGGGAGGTTCTGAGCAGAGTAGCAGGGCTAATGCTTATATAGTAACAGGATCACTCTGAAAGGGGCGGGGGACAAAAATGAGGAGACCAGTTAGGAGGTTCTATACGACATACAGAGCCCCAGGATAAGCCTGGGCTGGAAGAGAGCTGGCTGAACAGGGACAAGGCTCTGTCTTCAGGGACCTTAGAATCTCCTTGTCAGACCCATCCAGATTGCACTGGGCAGGAGTCCCCTGGTCCCCAAGCAAGGCGGCTTCCCTACATAACAAATCTGTCCCAAGGCCAGATGTCTCACGCTGAAGGGACCAAGATGTAGATCCTGATCTGGGCAAGTCCACAGAGGAATGGTCCTCCAAGAAGAAAACAGACCAGCTTCCCCCAGAGCAGAGGACAGGCTTGGGCAAATGGGCCTGCCCTAGCTTGTCCCATTGCTGCTACCTGCCCTGGCCTATCACAGGACAGCCGCTATAGTAAAAGCAGACAGTGGGTCCCACAGCCAGGTTCCCAGAACTCTCCTCAACATAGAAGATTCTAGAAGGAGGCTTTAGGGAAAAACTCAGAGGTATTGTGTGTTCCCGCTGCAGACAAGACAGAGCACAATTTCCCTGCGGTGCAGCAAGCTGTGGGCAACAATCCCGTCGCTGATACTGAGGAGTGGTGCGGGGTTAGTGGAGGCCCCTGGAGGCCTCTGGGCTCACTCCAGATCGTCTGGAGGGGAAACACTGCTGGGCCTCCTCACACTGCCTCCCTACCACCTGGGCTTTAGAACGCCCTCAAGAAGCTACCATTAGCTTCTTCGTGAAGAATCAAGGTCAGATCATCCAGGTAACTTGCCCAAGCTCCCAAAGCTAGTGGTTGCAGGAGTCTGAACTTGAACCTAGGCCTTGGGATATCTATTCAGCGGTTTCTCTCCAATAGATTATGAGAAAAGGAAAGAGCCCCCCGGAAAGGGGTCTCCAACCTACAACTAAATAGAGGCCCAGGACAGTGATGGAGCTGGATGGGAAGCCCAGCTCTGGGCCAAGGCTTCTCTCCTCCTCCCTCTCTCGGCTTCCCTCGTCTGTGAAAGGACAAAGAGAGCTCAGTATGTTCTCCCAGCCTCATCTGACAACTCTGTGTCATCCTTCTACCATGCACTAGGCCTTTGTGCTGGCTGCTAGCGATGCAGCTGAAGAAGAAGATGGGTCCCTGCCCTCTCTCTACCTGTCAGTGAGAAGCAGTACGGGGAGGGGGGGGGGCGGGTAATGGCAGACTTAAGTGATTCTCAGTCTTATAGCCCCTTCTCTAAACATGGCTCTCTGGCCCAGCTCTAAAATGAAGCCTTAGAAACAGCAGCAGCCATGCAGCTACGCTGCCCGCCTCCAGCTGCAGGCCTGTGTCCCTTGCCAGGAGCACACGCTGTGCCAAGGACGCCTAAATTCCGTCAACCCCAGTTCCGCCCCCGAGACCACGGGGGAGCCCAGGAGCAGGTCCCAGGGGCGCAGACAGTTGCAACATGAAGTGAGCTGGAGGCCTGCCCACCTCTCCCCAGCTCCCCTTACTCCTGGGGCCACCAGGAGCTGGAGAAGCAGCTGAGGCAGGCATCTGGGATAGATGGCTTCAGGCTCTGACATCGCAGGAAAGAGATAAATGACAGGTCATTTCCCCTGATGCACTCGAAGGCATCCATTCTCCCGGCCATCCCAAGCTCAGACACCCCCACACAGAGGCAGATAAACACTGACAGATGGGGGTGGGAGTCCGTGTCCTTCTCCCTCGGAAGGACACAGGAGCGTTCGCGGCGGGCCCAGCAGAAGGTCACACTGACCACTGGCTCACACCTACCTCCGGGCTTTGCTTGTCTCTTCTTCACCGCCTTCACTTGTGCCCACCACCCCACCACCCCCCACCTGACTCATCCATCTGAAGAGTGCCTGGCAGAGGGGGAGGGTTGGGGGGCACAGGAGCCTGCCGACAGCCCCATCAATCTCAACCTACATGCTTGGCACATCAGCGTTCCTTAAGCTGTTCCGGGACGGGAGGGTGTTAGAGGAACCGGGGGGGAACTGTCTTGGGGAGAAGAGAAATCACATCAAGCATCAGAGAGCAAATGGTGGAAGAAGCCCAGAGACTATTAAAATGTGGGCCATGTACACAGACAGTAGGGAACTAATTAAGATGCAGGATCTGCAAACGCTGGGGAAGTTGGCCACAGCCTGCTCCCATCTGCAGAGTTCTGGCAGTTCTGCGCGGCAGGGACAGCACCCTCGGCAGGCTCCGGCCTCCTCCTGGACCTTTCCCTTCAGGATACCCCTCCGAGGGTCTTTGTAACTGACTTGTTGGCTGGCTTATGGCTTTCTGTGTTTGGGGGCATCCTGAGCTACAGTCTCCTTCAGGGCTCCCGCCTTCCTGTCGGTTCCCCCCAACATCAGCAGCCCAAGGAGGGAAGTAAGTACATCCTGGTCATTCATCCCCAGTCATTGAAAAGCTGCCCAAAACAAGAAAATGAGGAGAAAGAACCAGACCTCGTTTCTGGCTGCCTTCCCTCCCGTTACCCTTGGAGTTCAGCAAAGGAAGCAAAGAGCCTGCTGGTGCCCCAGCGTGGCAGGCCAGAGGCGCTGACTGACGGGAGCCTCAGGGTCTCAGGGAGCAGGGGACAGACAGACCTTCAAAGCCTCGTGAGTCTGCGAGCACCTGGATGAACGTGTACATCGGGTCCTGGAGAGAACGATGCCAGTCCCGACCTGCTCCCTTTAGTGCGCCTTCCCGGCTTCACCACGGACCCTGGAGAAATTAACCTTCTAATCTGCACCACAGTTTCCCAACCTCTAAAATGAAGATAATATCTTCCCAAGACCACAGGGACCAAAGGTCTGGAGTTGAAAGATGCTCAACTCGCTGAGCGTTTAATCCAGAGGGACACTAAGGAAAAGTTTGTTACCAACCTTTTTCTTTCCTTCGCCAGGCCAAAAAAAAAAAAGTTGAAGGCTCCTTTTTGAAGGAGCTAGTTTTGCCCACCTGCCCCTCTCCCCTTTTCAAGGACAGAGCTCAGTTCTTGGGGGGTGACCAGGAGGAGGCTTCTCACTAGCCCCAGATTTCCTGTTGCAGGAATTGTGACATCTCTACGTGGCAAAACGCCTTGTTCTGTCTCTGTGACCAAGAGCAAGCCCCAGAGAACACTGCACTCAGTTGTCAGGCAGAGAGAAGTAGTTCTGTGTGTGTCGTCCTTCAGACACCAGGCCAGTGGGAGCCTGCAGGCCCTTCACTCCAGAGAGATAGGAGTGGGGAATGCGAGAAACGCATAGGTCCAGGACAATATGGATACCCTGAGACTCCAAAGAGTTCTTCCCAGCTCGAAGCCCCTTCCCACCCCACCCCACCCCACCTTTGTCTTCCCAACAAGAAATAGACGTAGGAGGGGTGACATGTTCACAGTGACAGAGAGGTGGAATGCAAGCTGCCAGACTGAGGAGGAGCCCCTCCATCCGGTCATAACTCTAGCCAGGAACGAATGACTTAAAGGCAGATTCTTTTTGTCCCCACATGGGGAGCCCCCTCATTGAAGATGAGCTGTGTCCTTCAGGGAGTTCAGGGGAGCCAAACCAGAACCTTCCCTAGACTGCCAAATACAGCCTCCCTCCCCCCCCGCCCCCCCGCCATGTCCAGACCTGGTTTCCTGACAGCCACCAAGCTCAGTCCAGACACAGGGACAGCCATCTCACACCTAGCCCATGAGGCCATGCCGGGACCTCAAGGAGGACAGGAAAACAAGCTGAGGCTGGGCATGATGCTCTGTAGCCTGCCCTCCTCCTTCTCCATGCAAGATCTGACATGGAGGATGCTCATGGCATGGGGCAATCTGGTTCCAGGCAGTGACCCTCAGTCCGCACAGAACAGAGTCCTCCTCCCACAAGCCAACAGGGGGAGGGGGGATGCGCTTCAGGATGGTGTCAACAGGGGACCCAGGAGTCTTCAACACGGCCAAATTCCTAGGACATGTCCAGGAGCGCCCACCCTCCCAGAAGTGTGAGAAGGTGGTTGGTTACCTTCCAACATAAGTTCACTCTTCTAATTTCTGTATGTTTAAAGAGATTCAGGCCAAGATAGATAAATTACTGACTTCTAGCAAGTTTTATCCAAAGAAGATTATATATGATGTTACACAAATTATTTTTCCTAGTTATCTTTATATCTTAGACATCTTTGATTTTCTTGAGTCGCTTTTTAAAAATTTGTGGGGGAGTGTACATATGTGTGTAGTTGATATATTGTGTATCCCAATAAACTTATCTGGAGGTCAGAGAACAGAATAGCCATTATATTAAACATAGAGGTTAGGCAGTGGTAGTACACACGCCTTTAATCCTAGCATTCAGGAGGCAGAGATCCGTTCAAAGCCACACTGGAAACAGCCAGGCATGGTGACACATGCCTTTCAGCCCAGGAAGTGATGACAGGAAGCAGAAAGGTATATAAGGCATGAGGACCAGGAACTAGAGCCTGGTTAAGCTTTAAGGCTTCTAACAGCCATTCAGATGAGGACACAGAGGCTTCCAGTTTGAGGAAACAAGATCAGCTGAGGAATTGGTGAGGTGAGGTTAGCTGTGGTTTGTTCTGTTTCTCTGATCTTTCAGTGTTCACCCCAATGCCTGGCTCTGGGTTTGTTTTTATTAATAAGACCTTCTAACAATTCGTGCTACATATGTGTATGCATGTGTGTGTGCATGATGGGGCACACATATGCCACGGCACACATATGGAGGTCAGAGGACAACTTTGTGGAGCTGGTTTTCTCCTTCTGCCTTTACATGGGTTCTGAGGATCGAACTCAGGTCACCTGGCTTGTGCAGCAAACACCTTTACCTGCCTTCATTGGCCTTTGAGTCACACTTTTTTTTGGGGGGGGAGATTTCGAGACAGGGTTTCTCTGTGTAGCTTTGCGCCTTTCCTGGGACTCACTTGGTAGCCCAGGCTGGCCTCGAACTCACAGAAATCCGCCTGCCTCTGCCTCCCGAGTGCTGGGATTGAAGGCGTGTGCCACCACCGCCCGGCGAGTCACACTTTTAAAAGGCAAAATAATATTGCACTTTATAAATGTAATATGCAACTAACTAGGCCCCGTCAAAGGGCTCCATAATAGTTTCTAAGCTTTGTTTATTGTGGTTATGAGCAATGCCACAATAACCATATTTAAGGAAATATGTTTATAGTTTAGATAATATGTATCTAAAATTAAATAGCACATACTATGTGTGGTAGATGGAATAAGAATGGGCCCTCAGAGTCTCTTATGTTTGAATTCTTGGTCCCCAGTTAGCAGAACTTTTTGTAACGGATGAGGAGGTGTGGCCTTGTTGGAGGTGTACCACTGGGCCCATGCCAGGAATTCTCTCTCTCCTCTCTCTCTCCTCTCTCTCTCTCTCTCTCTCTCTCTCTCTCTCTCTCTCTCTCTCTCTCTCTCTCTCTCTCTCTCTCTCCCTGCTGCCAATGGATCAAGACGTAAAGCTCTCAGCTACTGCTCTACTGCTATGCCTGTCTGTTCCACATCATGATGATCATAGACTCACCCTCTACAACTGTAAGCCAGCCCCAATTAAATGCTTCCTTTTGTAAGAGTTGCCTTGGTCATGGTGTCTCTTCACAGCAATAGAATAGTAACTAAGACAGTGTGTGCATGACATATCACCAGCAATAAAATGTCTAGTCCAATGGACCTGTGTTTGTGTGTACATGTGGATGTGTTCATGTGTGTATTTATGTACATGTTTGTGTGTGTGTGTGTATATATATATATATATACATATATATGTATATATATGCGCACGTGTATATCAATGCACATTGCAAATGTGTGCACATGTGTGTGAAGGTCAGAGGTCAGCATTGGTTTCTTCCTCAGTCACTCTCCATCTCATTTTTTCTTTGTTTTCTTATGTGGGTGTGAGTGTGGGTGTGAGTGTGGGTGTGGGTGTGTGTGCACGTGTGTACACACACATGTGAAGGTCAGAAGACAACCTGTGGGAGTATGTTTTCTCTTGTTACTATATGGGCTCTGGGATCAAACTCAGGTCATCAGGCTTGACAACAAGCACCCTCGCCTGCTGAGCCATCTTGCTGGCCTTCTGCCTCCACTTCACACCACCTTTTTGAGATAGGCTTACCACGGGGCAGCAAGACCCACAGACCCTCCTGCCTCCGCCTCTCTGGCATGAGGTTAGAGGTGCTGGCATGGCAAGCTTGTCACTGAGTCATCTTCCCAGCTCTGAGCCAGTACTTGTCAAACGCTGAAGGTGCTAAGACTTCCCTCCTCTGTCACAGGCGAAGAGGACCATATCTCTCCGTCTCCCTCTGTTTCCTTCACTGCCATAATCACACACACACATATATAGACATGCATACACACACACACTTATACACACATATGTACATACATACACGCATATATACAGAGACACACATATACATATACACACACTTATATATACATATATACATACACATATATACAGAGACACACTTATACACACATCACACACACACACACATACACACACACACACATGCACACATACCTGCTGTGGGATGTTCTGTATGGCAAATGTGTTGCTAATTAGTCAATAAATAAAACACTGATTGGCCATTGGCTAGGCAGGAAGTGTAGGCGGGACAAGGAGGAGAATAAAGCTGGGAAGTGGAAGGCTGAGTCAGAGAGACACTGCCAGCCGCCACCATGACAAACAGCATGTGAAGATGCCGGTAAGCCATGAGCCATGTGGCAAGGCATAGATTAATGGAAATGGATTAATTTAAGCTGTAAGAACAGTTAGCAAGAAGCCTGCCACAGCCATACAGTTTGTAAGCAATATAAGTCTCTGTGTTTGCTTGGTTGGGTCTGAGTGGCTGTGGGACTGGCAGGTGATAGAGATTTGTCCTGACTGTGGGCCAGGCAGGAAAACTCAAGCTACACACACCCCTGACCTAAGAGGAATTATATAGTAAGTTCTCCAGAGACTCCATTAGTGGTTCTCCTCTGAGTCACACTCAATGGTATCGATCAAAACTCTGAGCTCTCTTGGAACCCAAACGGAATAAAACTAAGAACTGGCCATTTAAAAAAATTGTCCAAATCAACCTGTTTAGAGAGAACATACCCCAGAAAAGAAAAGAGGTTCCCTAGGTAGAAACTGCATCTTATAAATGATGAAAGCAGAGACTGCATCTCCCATGAGGGCACTGAAGAGGGGCTGCGTTCTTCATCCTTTTGTGGGAATCCAGCCAATGACAGTGTCACCTTGTACATTGCCCGAAGGTGCCTGTGTGCTTGCTGAGGCCCATGTTGAAGGGATGTTCCTAAAACTTTGACTCTTTTGAAAAACCCAAGTGTTAGAATGGGAAGTTAGGTCAGTCAGTACAGTGCATGCATGCAAGCTTGAGGACCTGAGTTCAATCCCCAGAATCGACATTTAAAATAGCTAAGCTCTACAAGCTAGGCAGGATTGCATGTCCCTATAACCCCAGCACTGGGGAGGCAGAGAGAGAATTCTTGGGGCTCACTGGGCAGCCCAACTAGCTGAATCAGCAAGCTTCAGGCCAATGAGAGACCCTGTCTTATAAAACAAGGTGGATGGTTCCTGAGGAATGGCATTCAAGACTGATCTCTGGCTTTGGTATACATGAACGCCGACATGTACACTCACATGTATGCTCGTACACTACAAACACACACACATAAATTCAAATGCCAGCCTGAATCATCTCCGGGAAGATCACGGCATGCTGCTTTGATGGTATTTCATCCTGGCCATTTCCAGGTGTGCTAGGTTAAGGCATTGATCCCCAAGGCCACTCCTGGGCATCTTTTCTCACCACTTGTGGAGGCATTCTAAGCACCATGCTAGACCTGGCAGTACCAACTCAGAAAAGGATGGGAAGTAACCAGCCCTTGGCCAAAGGCTTGGGGTTTGGGGTGTCTTGTTTCACGGGCTTCACAGCAGGTATGGTTTCACAGAGCGGGAACACATGTCTCTGAGAAGTGTGTATGGTTTTAAAGTTCCTGATTCTCAAGCTGGGCTGTTTACTGTCTCTCAGCACCTGAGCCCTGGCTGGAAGAACAGGCCAGGGCTCAGGTGTACCCACGTACACCTGACAGCGCAGTTGCACCCAGGGGGGCTAAGGACACCCCTAAGGGCCCACCCTCACAGAGCCGTGGCTCCTCTTTCCAGAGCAGGTCCTGCTCTACAACACTAAGCATCTTTGATGTGGGCCTTCTTCTCTGAAGTTGGTACGGCCACTTCCACCTCACACTTGAAGCAGACACTCTGGAAGTCTTTCCAAAGGTCTCCCAAAGAGCCATCGTGTGCTGGAGGAAACTGCTACCAGAAACCACGAACCCTGCCGCCTTCTCCCTCAGCCATCATGGCAGCCCCAGTGGTGGAGGCAAGTCTCCAGCACCTATAAACACAGCTCCTCCCACCCAACCACAGACAGGAAGCAGATGCTGGGAGGCCAGGATGCCCAGCGTAAACATCTGCAGATAGACAGATCAAAAACCCTCAAAAATCCCGTTTTGCCTCAGTCCCACGAGCGGTGGTCCCTGACGTCTCAGAAACACGATCCCCACAGTAAACACTCTTGGCTCTGTCCACATGACTGCTCCCACCTATGAAATAAGCTTAGAACACTGTTCCCCGCCATCCCTCCAGTGTGAGGTGTCTGCTGACCAGGAAAGCTTTGGAAAGGGCTTTGCCAAGCACTATGCTAATCAGAAACCACTGCTGAAGAAGGTGGTGACTCAGGCCCCTGGATGACAAGAATGTGTGGAGCAGACAAAAACCCAGGCAGCTATTCAGTCCTCCCTAGGGCTTCTCTGCCACAGCTGGGGAAGGGGACTGTCCTGCTGGGTGCCGAGCCTGGGACCTCCCCAGGAGGAGAAGAGCATGTTGCACACACCACAAGACGTACAGCCCTCACTTTGGGTACCCAGATTTACTGTTCTGTGCATCCGTTTTCCATTTTTGGCTTAGGCTAGTCAGGTTTGAGCTTCCAGCACTTCTGACTGAAGGAATTGCAACTCTCTCCTCTCTCTCTCTCTCTCTCTCTCTCTCTCTCTCTCTCTCTCTCTCTCTCTCTGTCTCTCTCTCTCTCTCTCGTGTATTTGAATATTCAATACATATATTAATTTTATAATCATAAAGTAAACATCTAAAGAGAACTCTCTGAGGCAGCAGAAAAGCCCTGAACAGGAACTCAAGCCGTTTGAATTCCCTGCCGGGCCCATAGGAATTCCTGTGTGACTTCGAACAAGTTTCTTAACCCAGCTGGACCACTGTAAAGAAATGGGTTAATGATGCCTTTTACGCATTTGAGCTAGATGTATTTGATCTTACAGCATCCTTTGCCAAGTATTCTTTTTTTTTTTTCCATCCTTTCTTTCTACTCTGGCAGCGTCTCACTGTGTATCCTTGGCTGTCCTGGAACTTGCTATATAGATCAGGCTAGCTTCAAACTCACAGAGATCCACCTGCCTCTGCCTCCAGAGTGCTGAGATTAAGTGTGTGCCACCATTGCCCAGTGCATTCTTTCATTTTTATTGTTGGTTTCGGGGAGGGGTTGTTTGTTTGGTTTTTGTTTAGACAGGGTCCCATGTAGCGCAGGTTGACCTAGAACTCACGACATAAAACTCAGGTTGGCCTCAAACTCATGTTGATTCCAGATGCCACCACTACCGCTGCTGGTGTTGCTTGGGGTCACACTTTCTGTGTGTCCCTAGAACCACACTGACCGACACAGCTCCGTTAGCTATGTGTGTCGATTAGGTACTTGAAGTGTGGCTAGGTCAAAACGGGAGGTGAGAAAGTGCCGAACACACACTGCAGTTCAAAAAGAAACATGTGAGCATAGGACAAAAATGCCAAAAAGACCGCCATCATCCCTAGACTGATGCATGCTGGGAGGACAGTACTTGTGCTGACCTCACGGTTGTGATCGCACTGAGAAAAGTGGCTAACAGGCCAGTCACTGGTCTGTCGTTTTCTTCTGTCATCTTGACCCATTCACTGGGTGGACTCCAAGCAGGAGCAGCCGGCCCAGCACTAAAGGGTTCCATTGGACCCAAGGACCCCACACACTGAGCAGAGGTCTGGGGTGAGATGGCTTTTGCCTTGACTCTGTCACGTTGCAACCCAGACACGGATGTGAAGACAGCCACGCGTCTGAAGTGTTCCAGTTGAGTCAAGGCAAAGAAGCCTGCACCCCAGGGGTGACCTTGACAACCTGACTCTCTCGCCCCCAAAGCAAGTTCTAGTTTTAACAAGCTAGCCTTTTCATTCCAGAAAGTCACACAGGTGTGTGTGAGGTGGTCCCCAGGACACCCTGGCCTCTTCGGGAAAATATACCTGGGTCGGGGTGTCTTGGTTGAGGCTACAAGGAAGAGAGGGATCTGACCCAAAGTATTGTTGTTCCTTGGGCTCTAGTAAGGGAAGGAAACGGAGGCCTAGCCCCTACCACTGCTTGGCTTCTCAAGGGAGGCAAGAGGGAAGAAAAGAGATGGCCCAAAACCCCAAAACCCGGAGAAATTGGGAAGACAACAAACTATACTCACACACAGAGTGAGCCTACCCACATCTCTGGGTACCACACCACACGGGTACCATTCTTCTGCCAGAAACTCCTTCTGTTGGGGATTTTTGTTTATTACTTTGTTTCACCTTTTCTTGCAGTCTAGGGGTTGAACTCTAGGCCTTGAGCAAACTAGGTAAGGTCTCTACCACTGATCTGCAGCCTCGGGCCGAGAAACCGCCTCGTAGACACCAGAGCAGTGAGTCTTGCCATGGGCAGCTCAGGCTTCCTCAGCTCTCCTGCCCCTGGCCCAGCTGAGCTCCACAGGGCACTTACCAGGTTTTATTTCCAGGAGTCGAAGCTTCGGGTCCTCTGGTGGATGTAATCGTCGCTTCTTGCGCCAGCAGCGGGCTGGATACGTGTACAGCTGGCCCGGAGCAAGGCCTGTGGACAGACACAGCGTAAAGATTAAAGGCTTTAGACCAAAGGACATCACAGACTACCCTGCCTAACCTGCCATTCACAGCGAGAGACAACTAGAGCCCAGAGAGGTAAAGCAACTTGTTAGTGTCATCCAGCTGGTCCACAGTTGAGTTAAGGTATAATCTAAGGCGTTTCCCAGACCTCTATCTAGTCCATCAGAATGTTCAGCAGGCCCACCACCAGGCAGAGCCACCACCTTTAGCAGAAAGGTATTATCTGGCCTGCAGAGACTTGTAAGCCACCAGGATTGCAAGGCAGTGGCCCTGCAGTGACTGTCCCTCTGTCCAGGGCCAAGTTAAACAAGCTTCTTTCAGAGAGGAACAGCAGAAGCCAGTGAAAGTCTTGACTAGGAAGCGTTTCAAAGACATGGCCTCACAAGATCTGCTTACAGCATCCTCCCACCCACTACTATCAGCTTTGGGCTGTTTGCAGAGGCCAGAAGACATGGGCAACTCGTGGAGATATGACCTGCCCTGGACACCCGCTGATATAGCATGTGTTCCTAGACTTCCTGGCCCACGTGCCAAGCCTCATACACAGAAATGGGAAGAAGTCCATAGGATGGGCAAGTATACACTATGTCCAAAAAGCAGTCCCTATCTACATTTGGCTTCTAACACCACCAGCTTTGTTTCTATGCCAAGCACCCTGCATCACATATGCACATAACACACACACACACACACACACACACACACACACACACACACACACACACACAGAATTATGGGGATGGGAAGATGACTTAATTGCCACACTAGCGTGAGGATCTGAGTTCAATTCCCAGCACTAGAGGGCACATGTCTATAATCCCAAGTGCTGGGGAGGAGAGATGGAGACAGAGGGGTCCCAGGGCCTTGCTGGCCAGTCAGTAGAGCTGAAACAGCAAGCTCTGGGTTCACTGAGTGACCCTGTCTCAAAGAACAAGGTGAAGAGCAATGAGAAAGATACCCAAAGTCAATCTCTGACTTCCACATGCATGAGTAAGCACACATGTACACACACACACCACCACCACCACCACCACCACCACCAAAAAGAGTTAAGAGGGGAAATGGTTTCCATTGATTGGCAACCATACCAGCATTAAAGGACCAAAATACCCACGTAACTTTGTATGCTAAGTATCATTTTAATGATACAGTTCTTCCCATGTTTTTCAGAATGGTGAATACATTGGAGGTTTGTATCTCCACCCCATTGATTCTCAGGAAATATTAAGGTTGGAGTCAGAAGGTTTAAGGATCGGCCTGCACCAGATGGATAAAAGGCTAAATGAGTCATGTAAGTCATCTTGAGCTCCCTGGACATGGAGACAGGGGCAGCTGTGACCTCCCTCTGAGAGAAAGCATTCCTCACGATGGCTCCATGCTTCTGGTGTGACTCACTTGAGGAAGATGTTATCTCTGGCCCTGTCATTCCTGGATAGATACATCCACTCTGGCCCCACCCAGACAGTCAAGCTGCTTCTGGGGAAGGTCCCCCAGGATCTGAGCAAGGACCCAAGGATTGGCCCACTCCTCCACATCACAGAACAAGTCCCAGAAATCACCACTCATCTGGGGCTAGGGACTCTAATCAGCTGAAGTGGCAAATACCTGGAAGAACTCAGAAATTCCAGAGCCTGAAATCTACACCCGACCTCTGATCTGAAGGGTGGTAAGCCTTTAAGAGAATTCAACAACTGTTTTTAAGGAACTTTATAGCTTGTTTTAATGCCTACTGAGAACATCTGGAGGCCTGAACATCGTCTACTAGCTGCTTGCCTGTGTTCGCTGACATACCAAGACTGGTTTAATGGCCTTTCCTGTAGGATCCTAAATTCCTTGTATTCCCCCAAGGTAGTATAATTAATTGCCTGCATACTAGTGTCTCCCCTACTGGTTTTGAAAGAGCTGGGATGGCAGGAATCATCCCATCTCTAGTGTCCCCTATATTTAGCACACCATACTTGGCAGGCACATCTAGGAATCATCATATAAACTCAACCAGAACTAAACAAGACTCAGAAATACAAGAAAAAAAAATAACCATTGGCTCCGATAGTTCTGGCTCCTGGATACTCATTCACCAAGACACAAACCGTTCAAGAGGGCCTGGGGATATGGCTCAGCAGTAAAGACCTGACCTACCACGTACACCCTGGGTTCAGTTCCCAGAACAAAGAAAGAAAATGTCTTGTTTGACAAGCCATGCAAGGCCTCTGGAGGGAGGGGGGCCTCCAGCCTTAGTTCTGAGCCCGCCCACATCTGTGTGGCCATCTCTGTGCTGTGGGTTTTCTTCTTGCCCCATCCCCTTTGATCCCTGGTATTTCCAACCTGGACCGAGGCTGCTAAATGGTAAGCTGGTCCTGACTAGCACTCTCAAAGGGTCTAAGGGGCCCAAATTAAAAAATGTTCGCATATATCTGGGTACTATACGCTCTCTACATTGTAATCACTGCTCTGTGGGTAGTGTTTCTGAAGCCTCCCTACTGGTGGCTTACATCTACTCTCCTGAAGAACTAAGGCTAGCAACAGTGTAGATGTGGAAGGGGGGCTGTTTTTACTTTCTAGCTTGGAGAAGCCCTGTGGTGCAGAAGAATCTCATATGCATGAGCATTAGGAAACACTACAGCCTCACCAGAGCCCGCCTGTAAGTTCAGATCATCCGTAAAGCCTACCTCAGGGGAGTATGGTGGGACTTAACTGATGTTCAAGAGGAATCTCTCCGCAGCCATGAAGACTAGACAGGGGTCAGCTGCTGATCACCACAAGCTGGTTGATACAGATGAGTCTCAGACCCCTGTGCCCATGTGACAACCCAGCCCTTGCCACGGCTGGTTCTTCAGCCACCAGAATGGACACCAGCATCTCTTTTCATTTTTGCTTTGAATCCACCTTGTCTCAACAATAAATGGGCCCCGAAGCACTCCCCTAGGGCTCCTTGCCTCCTTTCCTCACCCTGCTTGACAAGCTGACAGACACCAGGGCCCCTTCTGAACCCACACATTCCACCCACAGTTGCACTTACAGAGGGAAGAGCAGAGCCCCGTGAGACTGATGTTGTTTATGTCATTAGAACAGGAGGCCCATAACTCAAAGGCCTGTGTGGGGGGAAGAGGGGGTTGGGGGGGGCGGGGAGGAGGAAGGAAAGGAGGGAGCCACAGGCACTGTCAGGGAAGTTAGCCTTGAGGACTGAGCCTAGGGTTGGGGTGGGTACAGAGGAGAAGACGGAGGAGGAGGAGGCAGGGGACAAGAAGGGGACCAATCCTCCCCGGCAAGCAAGACCACAGCTACCCCTCCAGGCATAGACCCCCTGTGCAAACAGCAGCAAGGTTGCCTGGAGCTGCAGCTCCGAGTTCCCACACTCAGCCTGTGTGAAAGTACAAGCGCCACAGGCACACTCGGGCAGAAATTTGCACACTCGGGCAGAAATTTGCACACTCAGGCACAAATTTGCACGCTTGCTGGGAGAACTGGTTCCAGAGAAAACTCTGCTATGGTGAGCCTGTGGCTTAAATGGCCAGCAGGCTGCAGACAAATACCTGGCTATGCACGTGGTTCAAGTTTGGGTCTGAGTATCTCTGACAAGGCCTGAGCTAGGAAGAACTGGGACGACGACAAAGTGACATAGAAAGAGCACAGGACGGCATGCCAAGTTGGGGCAGGACTAAGCCCCTCCGCCCTGCATCAAGGCTGAGTAAGGTATCCCACCATAGGGAATGGGCTCTAAAAAGCCAGCTCGCGTACCCAGGGTAGGTCCTGGTCCCATTGTCAGGGGCTCCACAAATAGATCAAGCCATACAACTGTCACCCACATTCAGAGGGCCTAGTTCAGTCCCAGAAAGGCTCCCCAGCTGTCAGTCTAGAATCCATGAGCTCTTTTGATATGCCAGCCTGTGTTGACTACCCAAGGGAGGCCTTACCCCCTATGAGGAGTGAATGGGGGGAGGAAAGGGGGAAATGTTGGGGGGGGGGAAGACAGTGGTTGATATGTAAAATGAAAAAAATGAATTAAAAAAAGCACAGGAAAATAATTAAGTGGAGCAGAAAAGGACTGAGTGATTCCCTCTTGCTCCAGCCAGATTCAAAGGGTGGAAGTTCAAGTCCCCTGACGGGAAGGTTTTTTTCCACATTATCCCAAAGGTGGACCCACAGCTGCAACCCAACCTTCCTTGTAATGGAAAGAAAACTCAAACATTCACAGGGCAGTGTGTCAGCCGACACCTGTGCTACCCTGCCTTTCTTTCGAATCCAGTTTTACCTCCCAGAACTTAGGCCAGTCTGTCCACCTTCTCTCCCAACAGTCACCAGAAATCACCTCCATCCCACGTCCCCACTCATGCTGAGGGAACCAGAGAGAAATGGGAACACAAGAAAGAGGTAGGTCTGCTTGGAGCCAGAGGACAGGATCAGAGACCACAAATGAAGAACCCAAATGCTGCTGGCCATCCATCACCTGTCTGCAGCCCCACCCAAGCCAGACAAACGGGAAGGCACACGTGAGGCTCTTCTCAGGGTTAAAAAGCTCCTCCACATCTCACTCCCATCGGATGTCACCAAAATGGGCCGTTAATGGCCTTCACATTTACAGACAGGTAGTGCCATGCATTGGGAATTCCTCACCAAGACTGGGTGTTGAGTAGTTCTTGAACCATTAAATCTGAACTAGACTATCAGAGACATGCCAAGGCAGTTATAATTGGGGAAATGCCTGCATAAGAAACTTTGCACAGAAAACTCTTTCTCACATCACAGGGGCTCTGTCCGTGGCCCTGATTGAAAAACATCCATATGAACCATCCTTACAGGGATGGAAAGATGAGCACAAGGCCCCGGGTAGAGCATGAAGAGTGGGAGCGTGTTTCCTAAGCACATCAGGGGTGTGACCCTGGAGCTCTGCCCACCCACCCTCTCAGCTTAGCTAAAAATATGCCTTTTTTCCAAGGTCATGAAGCATTCCTGACCCATCCCTAAATGACGAGAGTCTGGGCACTAGCACTGCACTCCAGGATTTAGTCCACATCACTGGGGACATCCCTCCTGCTTGCCCTCCCTAAGATTTTATCCTGGTGTCCATGTGTCAAGACTGCCCTGGCTTTGTCAACATAGAAATGTGGCCTGCCTCTTCTGGCCCAAGAGTTCCCAAGCTTCATCTCCCCCCTACTCTTAAAGCAGGCACAGCAATGGATGCTGACATTTACCACCCTTTCCCCTTGGGGCAGAAACTCCACGAGGCGTTTAAAGGCTGAATCAGGAGGCTAAGGGTGACTTTGAAACCAGCTCAAAATCATACACATCCTAATGGAGCTTAGCTCATAGCAGACGCACTAAGGCTATCCTCGCCACCCTACCCAAATCTCAAGGGGTCTCCCATTGTTCGCCCAGAAACAGCAGGATTAAAGCTAAGAGTTCTGCTTTCTGGGAAAATAGCTCCCCACACCAAGACCACAGGAAAAGAGCCCCAGTCCCTCTTCCCAGAGACACCAAGCCACTTCCTGTCACATCACATCATCAACATCACCAACTCTAATCACTCAGAGAGAACATGCCTCCCGGTGACATAAAAGCATTGTAACAAGGCACAAGAAATATATGAAGAAGCAGAAAATCTCCAGGACCCACTATGTACATTCGTCAAAAGAACTTGTTTTAAGAGTATTAAGATTATGCCAAGAGTAGTGGCTGGTACATACTTATAATCCCAACACTCAGGAGGCAGGATCTCTGTGAGTTCAAGGCCAGGCCAGCCTAGACTACATAGTGAGTTTCAGGCCAGCCAAGACTATATAGTGAGATCCCATCTTATTTAAAAAAAAAAAAAAAAAAAAAAAAAAAGGAAGGAGAAAAGAAAAGAAAGATTACAATGTAACCTTAAAAACACAGATCTGACCACTATCTGGTATAAGAATCACCTCAACTATGTCCCTGACAAGGGTGCCTCAAACCCCAGCCTTTGTACCAATATCTCTAGTTCTCACTCTGGCATGGATCTGTCTCCTACACTGTTGAAATATTCTCTTCTTAGAAGTGCATCTACCACTCTGCTCCACTGCAAAGGACACAGGGTGTGTGACATCATAAAGAAGTTAGGATCACTAGCAAAACTCTGCAAGTATTCCCCCTTTGACCTATCAGTCCCATTCCCAGGAATCCCTAAATGTAAAAATGTAGATTCACTGTAGCAGAGCAAATGTCCTTCTACAGGGGCCCCTGCTTAAATAAACAACAACATGCTCATGAAATGGGCATGTTAAGATGTGTGGTGGCCCTGTTATACCCCAGCACTAATTCCAGCTCAAGGAGGGAAGGACTGGATGATGAGGCGTTCAAGGCCAGCCTCAACTACAGAATAAATGAAACCCCTATCTTGAAAGCAGAGAGTAGGGGGGCACTAGGGATGTGGTTCAGTTGGTAGAGTGCTTGCCTGGTATACCTGAAACCCTGGATTCAGTTCTTCATAAAACCAGGCATGGTAGAGTATGCCTGTAATACTAGTCCTTGGGAAGTAGAGGCAAGGGGATCTGAATGTAAGATTATCCTCGGCCATGTAATGAGTTCAAGGCCAGCCTGTGTTACGTGAGACTGTCAAGCCAGGTGGCAGTGGCACACATCTTCAATTCCAACACTTGGGAGGCAGAGGCAGGTGGATCTCTGAGTTTGAGGACAGCCTCGTCTACAGAGAGAGTTCCAGGACAACCAGGGCTACACAAAGAAACCCTGTCTGGGGGGGCAGGAGGAGAGAAGGGTAAAAGGGAAGAAAAGAGAGAGAAAGGAAGAGAGAGAGAGTTAATGCTACCAAAAGCCATTTTTTTAAGGAAATTCAAATAAAAAGCCTCTAGTCAGAAGTTAAAAAGGAAAATAAAATTACCAATATAAGAATGAAAGGCTACACTACTATAAATTCTACATATACTAAAAACCAATAAAACAATATTCTGAGCAACTTTTTCTATTCATTTGTTTCCAGACAGTGTGCGTGTGCGTGCAAGAGTGTGTGTACACATGTGTGCCATGGAGCATGTGTGCAGGTCAGAGGACAACTTGCAGGAGTTAGTTCTCCCCTTCCACCATGTGGATTTCAGGGAAACTTGGGTTGTTTGGCTCAGCAACACACGCCATAATTTGCTGAGACATCTTACAGGGTCCTATGAGCAATGATGCACAACTAATTTAAACAGCTTATTCAAATAGACAAACTACCAAAGCTTACCCAAGATGAAGCTGACAACCTGAATAGCCCTATGTCTGCTTATGAAATTAAATTTACAGTTAAACATTTCTAAGAAATCACCAGGTCTAAATGGGTTCACTGATGAATGCTACAAAACATTAAAGGAAAACAATACCAATTCTATAGATAAAGTCCTCCAAATATTTGGAGGAAAAACACCCTTCCCAACTCACTACATGAAGCATCCTTTGATACTCAAACCAGACACAGCATTACAAAACAGCTGTCGACCAATATCTCATCAAATATAGACAGGAAATGTAAATAAAACTAGGTGACATGGAGCTAGTAGTATAGAAACGGAAAATGCATCATGACAAAGTAATGCTTATGCCAGGAGTAGAGTATTAGTGGAATGTTCAAAACCAATCAACATAACTCACCATATTAACAAGCCACACAAAAAAAAAAAACCTCAATAGACATAAAAAAAAAAACACAAAATCCACTCACATTTTTAAAAAAAAAAAACTCTCAGGGGCTGCAGGGATTGCTCCTCAAACTGACAAAAAGTTTCTGTGAAAACATCTACAATCTCTGATAGTAAACTTAAACATTAATAAGTGGGAAGATATGCTTGGAAGACTACAGTCCACTTCCCCAGATGTAGCTACAGATTCGTAGAAATTAAAGACAGTAAAATCCATACAGGGATACAAAAAACCTAGGATAGTAAGAATAACTTTGAAAAAATATATCATCTGACTTTTTTGTTTGTTTTGTTTTGTTTTTCGAGGCAAGGTTTCTCTCTTTGTAGCTTTTGGAGCCTATCCTGGAACTCGCTCTGTAGACCAGGCTGGCCACAAACTCACAGAGATCTGACTGCTTCTGCCTATGGAGTGCTGAGATTAAAGGTGTGAGCCACCACCGCCCGACTCTGACTTTTTTTTTTTTAAGACAAAAATCTTACTATGTAGCCCAGGCTGGCCTGGACCTTGATATTCAGACTTTGATATCAAACTCATAGTGATTCACCTGCCTCCACCTCTAAGTACTGGGATTATAAAGTGTGCACCACCACAGCCAGCTTAACATCACCTGATTTCAAGGTGTATTACGAAACTACAATAATCCAGACCTTGTGATAAAAGTCAAAACAGACACAGAGCAATGGAGCAGAACCGAGAGTCCAGAGGTAGACCCACCGATGTGTGACCATCTAATCTTTAATAAAAACACAAAGAAAATTCAAGAAAGGCTAATATTTTCAACAAATTATACTGAAGAAAACATCTGCAGAAATAAACTAGTTCATACTTTGCACTACATACAACTTATAGAACAAAAATAAAATCTAAAATTATAAATTCTAGGAAAAGCCCATGCCTTCTACTAGGCAGTAGATCTATTGCCAAAAGCACAATTCATAAAAGAACAAACTGATAAATTGGATTTCACAAAAATTCAACCTTTTTGCTTGTTAAAAGAGACTGTTAAGGCAGCAAAAATATAAATCAGAGATTGAGAGAAAATATTTGCAGTGTGTGTGACAGAGAGAGACAGAGAGAGAGAAAGATAAAGGTTCCTAGACTATGTAAGTACCCAAATCCAACAATCTTTAAATGGGCAAAAATGTTGAATACTTTTACAATGAGCAGGTGGATAGACTGACCATGTGATACTGGGATATTATAAGACATACACTATCTTTAGTCCTCCTTTTCTGGATTCCCTAAGTATCTTTTTGTACACTAATAAGATCACCACTGATTGGAGGTTTCTGTCTAGCCTCAGATTGGGAATGTTGCCAGGGATACCAAACATACAATTACCAGGCTGGAGCTTCCCGTCTCCTCCAGACCTTCAGCCTCTAACTTCTGCCATTCAACCTCTGATCTCCTGAGGCACTGGGAGTTGAGCTGGTCACTAACAATCGACGTCACAGTCAGCCATGCCCACTACTGAAGGGCCACAGACACCCACAGGGAGGAAGTTCGGAGCACTCTGGCTGGTTGAGCACACAGAGGTACTAGGAGTGTCACAACTGGAGTTGGCCAAGTCCCTCCTCACCCGTTGCCCTGGTACCTCTTTCACATAGCTCATTTTTTAACAACTGTTTTCCTTTTTATTTTTTACTTACTTCTTGAGGATCTTATACAGTATGTTTTTATGATATTCTTTCCCTCCCCCCAACTCTTCCCAGATCTTCCCTCAACTTCTCTACCCACTGAACTTTATGTTCTCTCTCTCTCTCTCTCTCTCTCTCTCTCTCTCTCTCTCTCTCTCTCTCTCAAAAAAAAGGAAAAAGAAAAGAAAGATAAATAAACCACTAAAAAACATGGAGTCTGATTTGTGTTGGCCATCTTCTGAGTATGGGACCTGCCCTGGAGTGTGGCTGATATACCCAGTGTCACTCCATTGAAAAAAACTGCTTTTCTTTCTCCCAGCAGCTATCATTTTCAAATAACTTCTTGGTTGTGGGTGGGACTTTGTGCCCACGTCCCCTCCTTCACTCTGGGCTTTTTGCCTGACTTGAGATGTGCGGGTTTGTGCATGCTATCACAGTCTCTGTGCATTGTACGTGCATCTTCCCTGTTATGGCAGAAAATGCTGTTTCTTTAAAATTACCTACCACCCTTGGTTCTTACAGCCTGTCTCCCATCTCTTCCATATAGACCCCTAGCCTTGAGAGGAGGGTTGTATCAAACACACCCCATTCAGGGCTGAGTGCTCCAAGGTCTCTCACTCTCTGAACATTGTCTAGTTGTGGGTCTCTGTGCTAATTATCACCTACTTGCAAGAAGAAGCTTCTCCAATGAGGGTTGAGCAATGCACCGATCTGGGCCCCACCAAGTATGGCAGCTGTGAGATCCTTGGCATTGGAGAATTACAAATGGATGGAGATGAACAGAGAGGAAGGGCTGAGGAGGACCTGTGTGGTAATGAGTCCCAAGGGAATGGAGATGGCTGAGGTGGATCCTTTGAAATGAGCTGCTAGTCCGGATAGGTAAACTGTTTCTCTGAGCTCTGTGAGCCACTCAAGCAAATGCCCAAATCTGAACGGCACCATGGGGGCTCCTAATTTGTATCCAGAGGTCAGAAACACAACTGACAGCCTGGACTTGAGATTGGCACATGAAATGGGGCAGTCTTGGAAGACTGGACCCTTAACCTGAAGAGTCTGATGATTCTCTAGATAGAGGATGTCAGAGGCTAATTAAACTGTGGATGCTGGGGCTATTTGTGAAGAACGAAACAATGGCTAGCATGAGAACAACACATCTGTTCACAGAGGGGTTGAATGTGGATACAAAAAGAACAGCTAGTTTTCAGTGGCAAGTAAGTGCATATAAGGATGATCAGTAATACTATTCATTAGGGGAACACAAATTAAAGCTATAATAAGTTTCACTGTACATCCACTAGAATGGCCAAATTTCTTCTTGACTGACAATGTGTCATATTAGCAGAGACATTAAGCTACAGAGCCCTCCTCACATTTGGCAGGAGGCGATGATCTCTACTGCATTTTGGAAAACTGCCTGACAATTTCTTTAAAAAGTTAAGCACTCACTTTCTTTGTGATCTAGCTGTTCTGTGATTGAGCTGTCTGTCCCAGAAGAATTACAACATGTGTCCATGCAAAGACTCAAACACAGATGTTCATAAAGGCCCTCCTTAATAATAGCCAGAAACTAGAAAGAAGTCCAAGACTTTATCAACAGGTGAATGGGTAAACAGTGTGACAGCCATACATCAGAACACTACCTGGCATAGGACGAGGTTATCGATGCATGCTAGCATGTGGCTGAATCGAAAATAATCATACTAAGTGAGAGAAGGCAGACATAACCACCTCTAAAAAGGAGTACATAGCAGTTGATTCCAGTATATAAAGAAATCAGTGGTCCACCCCCAAGAGAAAGAGAAGAAAGGTAGAAAGAAGAAATGGATCAAAGAGATTTAGAAACTTTGTTGGGTCAAGGATATGTTCATTATCTGGATTGTACAAATGGTTTTACACACACACATCAAATCTCAACAAATTACACACAAAAATGCATGCATAGTCTATTGTGTGTAACTGTATGGGTTGAGTATCATTTATTCCAAATGCTTGGAAGTAGAAATATTTCAGAACCCAGAGTTTTTTTTAACATCTTGAAGTATTTATATCAACCTTACCTATATCAAGCATCCTTAATCACAAAATTCAAAGTCCAAAAATGCTCCAAAAACTGAAACTCAAAATACTGAATTTTCAGGGCTGTAGAACACTAGTCCTTCCTGCAGGTGGACCTGGGTTTGATCCCCAGCATCTCACATGTATGTACACACACACACACACACACACACACACACACACACACACAAAAGATCTTCAGATTAGGGGTGCTCAGTTTATATGTAATAATGCTGTTAAGGTTTTCGTTTCATGAAAATGTAACCCCAAGAATTTTTGTTTCTAGACATTGGAGTAGGTAAACATTCTCCTATTCCTTTTTTCATTTTCTTTAAATGTGCATGGGTGCTTTGTCCAGATTTATGTCTATGAACCACATGTGTGCAGTGTCCAAGGAGGCTAGAGGTAAGCATCAGATTCCCTGAGACTGGAAGGGAAGACGTTTGTAGGTTGTCAGGTGAATGGTAAGAATGGTAAAACCCAGGTCCTCCTGAAGAGCAGCCAGTGCTCTCAACCTCTGAGCCAATTCCCCAGCGCCATCATAGGCTTTTTGTAAGTACAGCCAACTACACTAGATACTATCCATTCGACAAACAAGCCAGTATCGACACGTGACAAAGCAGGCCAGTGGAGGACATTGGGACCTGAGGGACAGCTGGTTGGTTGAGTTCCCGGGTATTCCTTTTATATCAAGTTTCCTGGACTGGGTCCTAGGAAAGCTGATAACCTGAAGATAAATGCACTAAATAAATCACTAAATGCAGAATGACAAACAACAACAAAAGTCTGAAGAAAATCCTGTTCTCTAACCAAAGACCAGAAAAGAATGGCATAAGCTCTCCATGAATCCAGAATATCTAGTGTGTTGATGTCAGAGAGAGCCAGAGGAGAAGCCTGAACTCATGAGGAACCTTGACTCCCATGCTCTTCCTCTGGTAACAACACACACACACACACACACACACACACACACACACACACACACACACACACACACACACAGCGTATCAGAGGAACCTACCTAAAACAAAATATCAATAACATCTGGAGTCTCATAACAAAACAGCCAAAATGTCCAAGATCCAATCAACTTCATAAGAAAAAGGCTAAATGGTGCTAATGTCAGCATTATTGGACAAGGATTTTAAAGCAGCCATCATAAAAATGTTTTATCAATTGTGAACGTGCACAACAGATGAAAAAAACAAAAAGTCTCAGAAAAGGTAGATGGCCGCCACAAAGGGAACTCGGGGACATCTCTGCAGGTTCCTTGACTCGTAATGTTTTCTCAAGCCTTAGTTTCTTTAACCTTATCGTTCCTTTGAGTATATATTATGACTTCCACTGTTTGTGTTTTTATGGGATTCCCATAGCGGGTGTGCGAACCTGTCTGTCTGTGCATGTTTATGTGTTTCTTGTGATTTTCCTATTCCAGATTGTTTGGTTTTGTTTTATCTTATCTTATTTTCTAACTAGAGACAGAAAAGGGTGTGGATTCAGACGGGAGGGGATGTAGGAAAGGATCTCAGAAGAGTTGGGGGAGGGGAAACTAAAATGAAAATATATCCTATTAAAAGAAAACTATTTTCAATAAAAGAAAAATAGAAAAAGAAAAAAAATACACAGAAGATCCAAGGAACCAAATAGAAAGCCGAGATAAAAAATAGTAATCAAAGAACCAAAAAATTCTCCACGGAGGAAGCTCATCAGCAGAACGCGAAGGAGAAAATAAATTTTAAAAAGCAGTAAAAGAAAGATAAAATTGTAGAAATTGCCCAACTAAGGAACTGAAAAATAAAAATGAATAGAGTCTGGGGGGCTGGAGAGATGGCTCAGCAGTTAAGAGCACTGACTGCTCTTCCAAAGGACCCGGTTTTGATTCCCAGTACCCACATGGCAGCTCACCACTGTCTGTAACTCCAGTCCTAGGGGACCCAATGCCCTCTCCTGGCATCTGCAGGTACTGCACACGTGTGGTGCTTACATTTGTGCAGGCAGAGCACTCGTACATAATAAAGGAATAAAATTTCAAATGAAAAAACAGAGCCCAGGAAGCAAATATCCAGCGTGTGTGTTGTTAGAACCTCAAAAGGAAAGTGAATGGGGCTGAAAATAATAGCCAACAGTTTTTCAAGTTTGGAGAGAAAACAAAAACAAAAAATCTACAAGTCCAGGAAGCCAAGTAAGCTTCAAATAGAATAAAGCTTTAAAAAAAATCTATTACAAGACGTCAAAATTAAACTTTTGAAAACTAAAAGCAAAGAAAAAAACTTAACAGCGGTGAAAAATCATGACACCTCTCCTACAAGGGAAAACCCATGTGACTAACAGCAGATTTCCCATCACAAGCCTTCTGAAGAAGTTGCAAATTTTTCAAATGCTATTCCTAAAGGACTATCCATTTGTAATTTTATAGCCATAAAAAGTATTCTTTGGGAATGAAGGAAAGATCAACATGTTCTCTCAGGAAGGAAACCTGAGTTATCACTGAGCTTTAAGTAAATGTAATAAGCCTTCTCCGAGTGCTCTAAATGGTGTGTAATTATCTGATGTGCTCCTCAATAGACAGGAAATGTTTAGGAAAGCTGTTTTATTAGTACCACCATCTAACCAACTGAGCTAACCGGTCAGTAGGACATGTGGTGATATTTTATCTGTGTACCCCAATAAAGCTTATCTGAGGATCAGAGGAAAAAAGCCAGCCACTGTATTAAACATAGAAGTCAGGCAATGGTAGCACACGCCTTTAATCCTAGCATTTGGGAGGCAGAGATCCATTCAGATCTCCGTGAGTTCAAGGCCACACTGGGAACACAGAGCCAGGTGTGGTGGCACAAGCCTTAAATTCCAACATAAGTTAGCCATAAAAGTCTGGAGGTCTGTACAGACAGGCAGGAAGTGACAGAGCTGGGCAGAAAGAAGAAGTGATGTAGCTGGGCGAAGAGAGGAAATGAGATGACAGAACAGAAAGTTATATAGATGTGGGTAGACAGGAAGTAGGTCTCTTTGGAGATGAGGCGTCTGTAAGGTGAGGTTGGCTGTGGCTTTTCCTATTCCTCTGATCTCTCAGGTTTTTACTCCATATCTAGCTCCAGGTTTTTTATTAATAAGACCGTTTAGCAATTCGTGTTACGAAGACAGCTGTTTTATCAATGGAGATGTGAGAGGCTTTGATGAGAGGAAAAGGTTAGGTGTGGTTATAAAGGGGTGTATGAAAAAGATCTCCGTGGTGAGGAAATGGTTTTGTGTCTTGATTGTGGTGTTGGTTACATGTGGTAAAATGGCAAGATCTTCAGGGAACCTTGTTGAAGAGGAGGCAGAGTGTAGGAGCCAGAGGGGACAGAGGACAAGAAGAAAACAAGGCCCTCTAAATCAACATGAGCAAAGCCCATATTAACTCTCCGAGACTGAAGCTGCACAGGTCTGCATAGGTCTGCACCAGGTCCTCTGCACTTAGACTGATTTCCAGTGTAGTGTTTTTATGGGATTCCTGATCGTGTGAATGAGTGGGTCTCTGATTCTTGTGCCTTCCTTTGGGCTCTTTTTCTTCTGTTGGTTTGTCTTGTTCAACATCAATGTGACAGGTTTTTTTTTTTTTTTGGTTTTTCGAGACAGGGTTTCTCTGTGCAGCTTTTTGCACCTTTCCTGGGACTCATTTGGTAGCCCAGGCTGGGCTCGAACTCACAGAGATCCACCTGGCTCTGTCTCCCGAGTGCTGGGATTAAAGACGTGTGCCACCACTACCCGGCCCAATGTGACAGTTTTTGTTTTCTATTATTGTGGTGGTATTGTGTTCCCCAAAATACTGTGCACTTTAATAAACTTATCTGGGGTCAGAGAACAGAACAGCCACAATATTAAACATAGAGGTTAGGCAATGGTAGCACATGCCTATAATCCTAGCATTCCAGAGGCAGAGATCTGCCTGGATCTCTGTGAGTTCAAGGCCATACTGGAAACAGCCAGGAATGGTGACTCACGCCTTTAATCCCAGGAAGTGATGGTAGGAAGCAGAAAGGTATTTAAGGCATGAGGACGAGGAACTAGAGCCTGGTTAAGCTTTTAGGCTTTTGAGCAGCACAGTTCAGCTGAGAGGCATCCAGTCTGAGGAAACAGGATCAGTTGAGGAATTGGCGAAGTGAAGTGGCTGTGGCCTGTTCTGCTTCTCTGATCTTCCAGCGTTCACCCCAATACTTGGCTCCAGGTTTGTTTTTATAATAAGGCCTGTTAAGATTCATGCTACATATTATATATTATTTTGTTATTTTTTTAATGAATGAATGAATGAACAAAAACCTAGACATTGGTAAAAGTTAACACCACACACACACACACACACACACACTTGAACACACACTCCCTGTGAGTGCATGCATGTACACGTTTATCACATACATGCACACACACATGTTCACAAATGCATGCGTGCATACAACACATATGCAATATACCCCCAAACCAGGATTTAATGATACTGACACACTTGCTTTTAAAAGTTGTCATTTATACCTGCCTGAAGAAGGAAAATCTGTTTTCTCCAGTGGAGTGGCACTGGGTATAGCTCCAAGGGCGGCCTTATGTTCAGGAGCAGTTGACCAACATATAATGGACTCTACAGTTTTGTGTGTGTGTGCTTTTATTTGGCTATGATTTGGTGGATTTTTTAATTTCCTTTTGGATAGTATTTTATTTTGTTTTCTTTCTTTTGGGAATTTGTTGTTGTGTTGGAGTTTTACCTGTCTTTTGAGAAAGAACTTGAAGTTGGGTGGGTAGGGAAGGGGAAAGGATCTGGAAGGACTTGGGGGAAGGGAACAGATTTGAATTTTAAAATTGTTTTAAATATAAAAAAATAATGGCAAGAGCTCTGCACATGCATCTCACCAACATCAACTTCTGAGGAGATGTTCTGGTTTGATCTTAGGGAAAAGTGAGTGAAAATCAGACAGCCATTCTCTGTGCTGTTTGTGGCTCCCAGGAGGTATACGGTGACTCAAAACAAGAAGCTAATTGTCAGAAAAGAGATTCTATGGAACCTTTGCACAGAGCAATCCCTAATAAGTAAAACCGAAATGAAACCTATAAATCCAACCGTGTAGAAGACTTACTGTCACAACCAACACAGAAGACTGTCTGAAATGACTTCAAGGCAGAGTGGTTGGACACTATAGCCTAAGGAAGACCAGCCCTACAAAAGGCAAAAGGAAAGAAGTCTTAAACCCTGTCCAGTAATCTTCCTATGAATAGTCTTGTTGTTACTGTGATACTGATGTGTCTGTTGTGAGCACTGTACGGGATAAAGCAAGTGTGTCAGTATCATTAAATCCTGGTTTGGGGGTATATTGCATATGTGTTGTATGCACGCATGCATTTGTGAACGTGTGTGTGTGTGTGTGTGTGTGTGTGTATGTGTGTGTGTGTGTGTGCATGTATGTGATAAACGTGTACATGCATACACTCACAGGGAGTGTGTGTCCAAGTGTGTGTGTGTGTGTGTGTGTGTGTGTGTGTGTGTGTGTGGAATGTCTGAAAAGAGGGAGATAGAATAAAGATAGCTAAGTACAAACTATTTAAAACTGAATTAGCTAGGAAATAGTATAATTCCACAGCGTATTTCACTTAAAAACATGTTCCATAGCTATGCTGACTGAAAACTCCGAGAAACAATGATAAACCTGAGAGCTGTCAACAGCACAGATGGTTGCTTCTAAACATCCACAAAAAAATGAGAAGCCAGGGCTCCTAGGAGAAGCAGCTCCGTCTAGGTCTAAGGCAAGAAGTACGCCAGGTGAGCCTGAACCCATGTGTCCCGATACTGGAATGGCAAGGAAGCCACCAGATGGAACTGGGGCTGTTTCCAAAGCCCGACTGGCTGAAGAGAGGACCACGTAACCATCAATCAGAATAACAGCTGCCATGGATTAAAGTGCATCCAATGTGTTTAAGTCTGACTTCATGATCGCGCTTAAAGTAACTGTATTGATCAGCTTTGCACAATACCAAGGAACCAAGTCATTATTCTGAAAACTGGTAAATACAGGGGAAATACCATCTATCTCCTGTCAGCTGCACCTCATAATAACCAAAGTTTTAATGA
Source organism: Peromyscus eremicus (assembly GCF_949786415.1). Classification (NCBI taxonomy): domain Eukaryota; kingdom Metazoa; phylum Chordata; class Mammalia; order Rodentia; family Cricetidae; genus Peromyscus; species Peromyscus eremicus. Next base: position 81,379,292 of record NC_081430.1, read on the forward strand.
GGGGATATTTTCCTGTACAGAAGCTGTAGAGCTAACAAATGAAAAAACAAAGATGGCCTCCAATCAAATGCCACATTTTTTTTTTGCAACTCTTAATGGAATAAGAATCTAGATGATTATCATCAAGAGCTGCTAACATGAATAAAGGGAAGATAACCAGATTGTATGTGCCTCCTGACGAAAGCACAAACTACCACTTAGGAATTGCTCTTGCCAAAGAGAGAGAGGGGAGAGAGAGAAGAGAGCCTGAATAAGTCTCTAGACCTAATTATCAATTCACAGGAATAACACCACGGGGATGCAATCAGCAAATCCAGCTCTGGAAACCCTACAGTGCAAACAACCCAGTTTCTTCAACAAATAACATACAAAGGAGAGAGAGTGTGTGTGTCCAAGAAAAGCCTGCAGATTTCTAAGAGGGACATCAGCCAGGTGCAATGTAGGAATCCTGTTTGGAGCCTGGTTTACACTAGAGGTGGCAGGCGAGATAAGTACCAGAGAGATGAGTGCCGACTGATTTGATTTGATTGAGATTGTGGGATGGGTTGGTCTTTTCCTTTATCTTTTCAGGCAGAATCTTGTCATGTAGCCCAGGCTGGCCTCAAACTCACAATCCTCTTGTCTCAGCTTCCTAAATACTGTGATTACAGGTGTGTCCCACTGTACTCAACTGGCTTGACATTTTAAGTCCACAGTATGTATACATGAAATGATGTGTTGTCCCAGATCTACTTCAAAGTCATCCGGAGTCGGGGAGAAAGGTGACAGCTAAGAATGAGTGAAATGATTGGCCGACTGTTGTGGAGCTGGGCCATGAGGATTTCCATTTTCTCTGCCATTATCCAAGTTTTACATGAATATGAGACTTTTCAAAACAAAAGTTTGCTTGCTATACTCATACAGAGCCAGGTGTGGTAGCATATGCCTTTAATCCCAGCACCTGAGAGGGAGAGGCAAGAGGACCATGAGGAGGTCAAGATCATAGCAAGTTTGGCTTGGCTCCATAGCAAGTTTGAGATCAGCCTAGGCTATGTGAGACCCTACCAAATGTAGGGAAAAGAAGAAATCAACACAGAGGCTGCGGAGATGACTCTGTTGGTAACATGCTTACCACGAAAGCATAGGATCTGAGTTCAATCCTCAGAACCCATGTAAATGCACACATCTGTAATCCCAGTGCTGGGGAGGAAAAGATAGGCAGAGCCCTGGGGCTGGCTGGCTGGCCAGCCGAGCTGAATCAGCAAGTTACTGGTAAAAGAGAGAGATCCTGGCTCAAAAAGCAAGGTGAAGAGCAGCTAATTAAGGAAGATACTTGCATGCACACATGTACCCACACACCCACCCACACATACACACACACACACACACACACACACACACACACACACACACACACGGAAACAGGTATATACATGTATATACATACATATTCAATTAAATTTTAAAATAAAAAAATATGACCATAGAAAACTGCGTTTCTAGAGCTAGCTATCCCCCTAATCTACACCAGGGTTTTTATTCTATTCTGAGAAGCCTAGATTAAAATCTTAGCCATGACAGCAATAATATCCAGTATTTTAGAGCATATACACATTGAGTTACTTATAGATATTGTCATTCAATCCCTATAAAGTCTGTGTAGTAAATACTGAGATTCTCCACACTTCACAGGCGACAAGCCTCAGGGACAGAGTTCGGATGACAAAACTAAGCCTTATTCCTACAACTAAGCACATTTGCAGATTTTAGCCAACACCCAAGGGTGGAAAATGAAGATTGCTTTCACTGGACTTCTTTGAGATAAATACCTCCCATCATCCTTGTCTGGTCCCTTAGAGAATCTGTACTATCTGACCCCCACCCTACCCAGCTGTGTGGACTCCCAGACACAGTAGTACTTTTTCCTCCAGACTGGAGCCCCTGTGCATGCTGGTCCCAGCGGTGGCATGGCTCACCTGGGCCTCGGTGCCTCTTCTCCATCCAGATGTAGCAGTTGTTCTGGGCTACCCCAGTCTGCGAGTCCAGGAAGGGCAGACGCACGCTCCGCTCTGCACACAGCCGTGAGTTGTAGCTCCGGCAATGCTCAATGGCTTCCTTGTAGAACTGGTCCCCAAGCCTACAGGAGGCAAAAGAGCCAAGGAGTGAGACCAGGGAAAGTAGACACAATCAGAGGGAAGAAGCAGCCACATTTATGGTAACCAAGCCAAGGAGCACCAAGAGCCCCATTTGTCATCAAATCTCTACCAGATCCCATTTCCTGTCCCATCTACCAAGTCACTTAGAAGCTCCTTTAAAATAGGCCCCAAAGAACAAACCATCAGTAAAGGTGACCAGCCCTGTCCTGGGATGCTGAGATGTGGCCAGCCCCTGGAGGTGGTCTGTAGCAATGTTCTGCATAGGACTTAGAGAGCATCCAGCTGCCAGAGCCCCCTCTTTGAGCAGCCCCACAATTTTGCTCTCAAAAGTTGCCAAAACACATCCAGATTCCTATTACAACAGAGAAGCATTTAGAATAAATGCGGAGATCCAGCCATTCGTTGTAAGAAGCATGTGAGGAAGGACACATGTGGATCTTCTAAAGCCACAGTTAAAGGAAAAAGAACTTTCTCTGATCAAAACAAGAGAAGTATTTAAATAATGTCTGACACTTCCCCACCTTGGGAATTGCTGAGGGATGCTACAGAAGGGGGAGTCGTGTAACCACCAAAGGGAGCCCACTAGACCCCAATGCACAGTCCCACACCCCTGGTCACACAGCTCTGCCTAAACATAGTCGGACACAAAACGAAACAAAAAGACATGAATGTGAGATGGGGACTTGTATGAAAGAGGGAGGTTGACGTGGGTGGGCAAGCTGTAAGAGAGGTAGGGGTAGTCATCAAAATGCATTATGTGTATAAAATTTCCAAAGAATAAATTTAATTAATTAAAATTAAAATGGTGAGGCTGGAGAGCAGGCTCAGCTGTTAAGAGCACTCACTGCTCTTCCAGGGGACCTGAGTTTGGTCACTAGCATCCAGGTCAGGCAGCTCACAGCCACCTATAACATTAAGGGGATTTAATGCCCTTTTCTGACTTCCATATATAGACACATGTGAGTAGCATTTATACAGAGAAAGAGAGAGAGAGAGAGAGAGAGAGAGAGAGAGAGAGAGAGAGAGAGAGATTTTTTAGTTAGGACAAGATTAATAATAATAATAATACTTGGGAACGCCCAGAGTTGAAGATACAATGAAGACCGTCCTGGTTTGCAGGGTGGTGACCCAATTTAAACAGTCAATTTTATGTCTGTGAATCAAGTATTTCATATAATTTGGATCTTTTGAGGCCAGTGTATTGCACTTAGCATACAGCATTCTAGATTCACCCATGCTATAATACATGTCAGAGTGTCCTTCCGTGTCAGACTGTATTATACTCCATCCTTTGCTTCTCAGTTCATCAGTCAATGGATACCTGGATTGCCTTCATGCCCTAGTCACTATGAATATATAGTAGCTATACTCTGTACAGAAAACATGTCACAATACTCTGTGGACACAGGGGTATAAACATCAAGTTCTACTTTCAATCATTTTGAGTTCAGGCCCAAGAGTGGATTTGATGGAGCATCTGGAAATTCTGTTTTCCTTTTTTTTCTTTCTTTCTTTCTTGTTTTTTTTTTTTTTTTTTAAGAACTACCATACTGTTTTCACAGTGGCTCAGCCATTTCACAATCCCACCCGCAATGCACAGGGTTCTAATCCAGCATATTGCACTACGGCTTGCCAGACAGCAAGGTTTTAAGCAGACTTTTCTGTTCTTTCTTTTTAAAATCAATGGGTCAGATTCTACTACAGATTTTTAACTTTATTCTGTTTATTAATATATTATCATTATTATTACTAGTGCGTGAGTGTGGGGGCAGGGCACTGTGTGAAGATCAGAAGACAACTTTGCAGAAACAGTTCTCCTCTTTCATCGAGGATGGAACTCAAGTCCTAAGGCTTGCTCAGCAAGCACCTTTGGCCACTGAGTCATCTCACCAGCCTCCTACCAAAGGATCGAAAGCAAACATCTTACAGTTGGAGAATGCAGTCATGGAAGATTCGTCTGTAATTTAATTGTTGACAAGTCTCTGAGAAACAAACAATGCCCCGCCCTGCTCCTCCACCCCTACCCCCTCTCTTCACCTCTGAAGATCCTCATAGTCACACAGAAGGCCTAGCACACAGAGAAGGTGTCCCAGCAGTAACAAAACCAAACTACCATCAAAGCCTAATAACCACACAGCTGGAAACGAACTGGGGAGGGAAAGCTGAAAGCCCATTAAAATGCTATAAAATGGAACGGTACGTAATCTGATGTAATCAAAGATACTAACAAGGACCATGAGATTGATCAAAAATGAAGAACATTTTTAACCAAGTATCTGCCTGTGTCGCACCAGCCTGAATGGTTCCCCCTGCTAAGGCCATGTGTCTCAGAGGAATGGAACCATTTACAGGCAGTTCAACCCATGCAAGATGACACAGCCTGCCCTGAGTCTCCAGCAGCAAACAGCCTTGCCGTTTCTTTTAGACAGGATCTTACTATGGAGCCCATGTTCCTGCCTCAGCCTCCCAAGGGCCAAGATGATAGGTGAGCACCATCATCGATCCAGAGTCATCTCATGATCTTTTTAAAAAGATGTTCACTAGTTCAACCTAAGAAATTCTGGTTAGGGGGGAAAAATTAAGAAGATAAACATAAAATTGAGATCAAGAAAAGGGATGGGGGGGGTGTGGTAAAATTCACCTCCTGGAGGAAACAGGATTTCTTTCTTCTGGAAGCCAGTATGTAAGAAATCCATAGTAAGATTTTAAGGCAAATTTCCCTGCCCTGTTCCTCGCTTCCGACAGCTTTGGCCCACGTAAGAGGAACAAGAAAGTGAACTTACTAAGAGTGAACTGTGAAGCTTGTCCAGCGTCTGCATCTCACACCGAATGGAGCCCAACAGAGCTGGGACGCAGTGAAAACGGAGTTGATCTCCGGACACTCGGTGTCAGTACTAACAGGCACGCTGGGGGAAATGTGTACTTTTCAAAAGTGTAATCTTTGTGTAGATGAAACTTCTTATAACTATCAGATCCTGTGTCGTGCCGGGGTTCTCACCTTCTGCCTTTACAGGGGTTCCGGAGCTTGAACTCGGGTCCCTTGGGCTTACATGGTAAGGGCCTCTAACCCACTGTGCTAAAGACTGGAACCTCGAGGCCATCATCTATCCCCGGGGAAATCACTTTTGAGCAGACGGGATACTGGCAGGGATTTGAAAACAAAAGTTAAATGCCATTTTTGAAGATATGGGAGGAGGGGGAAAAAAAGACTTCAACTTCCTGGATAAATTTAAGTGACACTTCTCCGAAAGTTAATTAGCCAAAATCTTCATGGAGCTTTCCACACACTCTAAAAGAAAATCGATGGCCAGGTCTCCCAAACCCATGGAAAGCAATTTAAACTGAAAAAAAGACAAATGTCCTCTCCAATATGGCATTTAAAAATAAATAAATAAATAAAGTCCCACGAGGAAAGGATCCCATGGGTGACATTTGCATTAAAGCCACAGGGGGCAAAAGGAGCAAGGACAGGCTGGCAGCATATGACTCATTTTGTGGAGTTGTGACCAGTGTGCCCCAGGCTGGAGCAGGCATGGACCAACATCAGCCATCACCTGTCTGGTACCAGACCATGGGGGCTAGATTACCAGCGCATGATTGATGTCTTGAGCTGGAAGAAGCTGGCACCAGGCAGGTTAGAGTGATGTCCTCATCAAGAACTGACCCCAGGCCACTAAAGACTGCAATCAGAAACAGAAAGGCAAAAAGAAGTCTCTGGGCTCTGAAAAGCCTTCCAGTATTCCAGGAATACCAGCCCCCTGGTTCCAGGGGCCTTTGTAAGGAAGGGGGTGGAAGGTCCCTTTATGGTCCCAACTGGACAGAGGGGTCCAGTCTAGCTCTGAGAACTGGATGTTCCTCTCAAGAGATTTCCAAGGACCTTTCTTGAGCATGTCTATGGGGAGATGAATTCCAGGGCCTGAAGGGCCCTCTGCTCCTCTTCCAACTTCCTATTCTAGAGAACGTGTTTACTGGCTCAACTTCCTGTCTACCACCTTGAGATAATGCTTGGGCGCCAAGCCTCCAATCAGACACTTGCCCTTACTGTCCCACGGGTTCTGTACTCATAACTAAGGACATGTGTCATGCCATGTTTCACATATGTACCCATCAGATACGATGGAACATGCCTACAATCCTAGTACTTTGAAGTGGAAGCAAGAGGGTTACAAGTTCAAGGCCATCCTGGACTATGTAACCAGTCTCTGCCTCCAGTAGGAGGAGAGGGAGTGTCCAAAAGCCAATTCCTCATCTTCTGCCAAGAGCCTCTTTCCTTTCCAGCTTTCATTCTTCTGGGAGGGGGAGCAAAGAGGGGTCACTGCTCCCCACCCACACGGCCACTGGCCCAAGGCCCTCCCTCTGCCCTCACTCCGCCTGGCACTGAGTTCTGTCACTTTCCAGAGTTCTTGTCTATTCACGCACGCCATGTGGCCACAAGTCCCCTGTTGCTGTTACAACAGGACCTTGGCCTACTCTTTGGGCCTGTAAACAGAGATAAGCAGCCCTGGCCAGTGACATTTCTGATCCCTTCTCCCCTCCCACCGCCACCGTCTGAAGTGCCTCTGCCTGGCGCCCTGCCTGGCACCCTAACCCCCATAGTCTCATCCAGCCGCCCACAGTCCCCAACCACCCACACATGCACATTAAACTCATCTCCAGGGCACTGACGTCCTGCTCTTTGCATTTTAGTATGTGTAACGGGTGGCGTAGATTTCTCTGTTCTCACTTAGCTTTGAAGAAGCCCTCGCAAGCTACAGGCCATTTTTGACAAGGTAAAGGGACCATTTTACATCCCTTGATGTCGTATTGTTCCTAGAGTGGCCCTTGAAGAAAAGCTAGGTTAGTGATACTGAATTGTGTCACCCCACATGGAAAAAAAAAAAAAAAACCTAACGTCTTGCCCCGCCAGATTGACGGCATTTGGAGATAGAGCTTTTAGATCATGAGGGTGGAGTCTGCACAATGGGACGAGGATTAAGGGAAGAACAAACGTAAGAGGCTGAGAGGACAGTTCAGCCCCAGTAAATGCTTTTCTTACAAGCACAAGGATCTGAGTTCAATCCCCAGAACCCACATTAAAAATGCTGGGGCGGGGGGGGGGGGGGGGGGGTCGGGCTATACACACTTCTAACCTCAGCACTCTAATCCCACGTAGAGACAAGAGGACCAGAAATTCAAAGTCATCCTCAGCTACAGGGCAAGTCTGAGGCTAGCCTGGCGTGCATGAGATCCCATCTCAAAAAAAACGAAAAATTAAATACATTGGTCCCCATAGACACACATTTGAGGACACAGCAAGAAGGCAGCCATACTTAATAAGCCAGGAAAAGAGCCCTTACCGGGAACTTGACTTTGCTGGCCCCGTGTAATCTTGAACTTGGAACTCACAGAACCGAGAAATAAGTATTTTGTTACAACAGCCAGAACTAGTGAATGATGTTTCAAACAGAGAAGGTTGTTGAGATAGGAGAGATTCCAAAACCCTTTCTCCCTGATTTCATTTCCTTACAACTAAAACAACAATACTATAACTGTATCAATTTAACCCCAACTCCATGGCTATGTTAACATGTGGACTGTGACCCCCAAGAGAACAGAGACTGCGTGTACAGTGCCACAGCACACAGCTGCTCAGGTTGGGCATCGAACAGCTCCAGGACACATCCTGCTCCAGTGTGAAGAAAGTGACCTGTGTGGGGTAGGCCAGTAGTCTCCAAGTCCTGGACTTCCATCCGGGTCATTCCCAGCATCCGGCACAGAACCTGGTACATGGTTAGTATCCAGGAAGTTGGGTGGTGCTGCACTTGACCACCAGGTGTCACTGGCACAGGGGAGGATTTCCACTTAGCCCCTAACTCATGCACTACATGCGTGTGCTCAGTCCTCAGCGTTACACGCACATGGAGGTTGGTGACTTCAAGGCCTGTCCTCTTGCAACTTTAGTGGAGAAAGTGAGAATGTCCACAATCTCTCTGTTTGTGCTCATCACCCAACATCTGGCTTATTGCAACCATCTCTCACTACAATCACCGTAGCTGTCTTCTCGCCCATCCTGGCAAAAAGAAATCTCCTTCAAAACTTCCTTTAGCCTCTGATTCCTTGGTACAGATCTCAAAGTGGCTCCCAGGGATGCCCCGATGCTTCTGCCAGGCTGTGGAGGCTCTGAGGGAGCAGATGTGCGAAAGGCTGGTCTGTATCAGGCAGGCCTGTCCAGCTCCACCCGTCACAGGCTTCCCAGCCCTGTGCCTCACTCTGACCGCCTTCCCTGAGATTCACACACACTGCTCTGGAGGCCCGTGGACGGACTTGGGAAGCTGGAATCCAGCCGCCCAGGCAGGAATGCCTACAACCCACCGTCTTTCCCCTCTCTTCCCCTTGAGAGCAACCTAATTTCTACCATTTTGTGGCAGTAACACTGCCTGAGCAGGCTGGTCCTCTGCATGTGACATCCCGCCATGGAACCTTCACTATGACAATGACATTAAGGCTGTCAGAAACCCATTCAAATTTCTGACCCCAAGCTGAACCTCAGACATTAGAGAGCAGAGTGGCTGGGGCGTGATGGTTCCATCAGCACTCCCAGAGCCTCCTCTAAGTACCAGAGGCCACGCCAGACTCATCTGTGGCTCTATCCCAAAGCCCAGGACAGAGAGTCTACCATGCTGGGCTGATAGATGAATAAGTACATAAGTAGAAGAATCAATCAATCAAAGTTAATCTCTGTCTGATGATTTCCTGCACAGAAGAAGCCTTGTTCTTGTGCCCAACAAAATACTCATGTCCTTCCACCCACAGTTTGGCTAATCGGAACTGGCTCAAGGCTACCTGAAATTCTGCCTCTTCTAGGAAAGCTCCCAGGTTATCCTGCCCAAAGCACTTTTTCTCCCCCTCCATCATTCTACCTAATTATTTTTTCATTAAAATTTTGCTGGTCTTTGCTGTCTTCCTTATCAATTCCCCACCCATGTAGACTGTGAATGTCTTGAAGATGGGGTCAGAGAGTTGTATTCTTGCCTGTCCCCAAACCACACACATTACATGAGTATGAGTGTCTGAGTGGAATTCCTGTCACAAGTCTCTCAAAGACAGCTAGCCCACCAAAGACTAGCACTCTAACCCACCCACCCACCATGTGAAACCCTTGTACATGTCTGTCTGCTCAGCCCCTAGATACCAAACATTCTTAAAACTTGACTTACAACACCCTTCCCCAATTATACATTAGCCAACAGCAGTGGACTGTGAGGTCCAGCTCCCAGCAATGGAATGAGACACAGTTGCAGCCCTGTGCTAGGGAAAAAGTGAGGTGAAATTCCTACCCTGGTGTGCTTGCTCGCTCAGTTTGGGTCTTTGCATACTCTTGCCAAGAAAATTACCTCACCAAGTTACTTTCTTTTTCATTCATGTGTCTCCTTGTGCAATACTACATATAGTCTAATGTTTTCCAACACAGACCGTCCCTAGAAACCCAACGGAAGTGTTGTCACAGTTGTGAAATGTGCAGAACACGAAAACCTCTTCTGCTTGAGCATGGGGTGGGCCTGAAGGTACCTAGCTTCTCCAAGCACAGGAGCAGATGCCTGCAAACAAACTTCCTACAAGATCACAGCCCCCTATATTTCTCCATGTCCTAAAATGGCGGGAGGGGGGTCACCTTAGCTCTAGAAGTCCTTTACCAGAATCCAGGCTGCCCTGCAGGAAGTTGCCAAACTACTGACATACTTATGTATCTCATTGCATATATATATATATATATATATATATATATATATATATAGTACCTGATCAAAGAAGTAGAAGGAATGAGCAGATGTGGCTTGCTTGGACTTACAGTTTGAGGAGAAGTCCATCACGATAAGAAAGGCATGGAGGCAGGTGTGTGAGGCTGCTGCTTATAATGAACCCACAATAAGGAAGCAGAGAGGGACCAGTGCCCCAGCTCGGCTAGCTTTATCCTTCTGATGTCTGGGGTCCTAGCCCGTGGCATGGTACTGCCCACATTCAGGAAAAATCTTCTCTCCTCTATGAACCTCATCTATATAATCCTTCACAGGCGTGCCTAGAAGCTTGCCTCCTAGGCAATTCTAGATTCTGTCAAGCAGACAGTGTTTACCATTAGACCCAACCCCTTTCTCTTTCTCCAAGCCTCAGAAGCCGACTGACCACTGTGTAGACATCAGACCTGCCCCAAGAGACATAGATCATCCCCACCTGTCATGAAATGTCCCTCTGTGCCAGGAATGCCATCACATCACCCTGCTCTCGGAAAAACATGGTCTAAGCAGCAGCTCTCACACTGGGGTTTGTAAAAGATACCAACAGGAGGTACCAGGCTGGGAGATTGGTTCTGACGCTGACTCTGGGGGTTTGGAATGTGATCCACACACCAGCCCACTCCTCACCCCCAGGCGCTCAGTGCTGGAGGAAAGGCATAGACTCTTCGGACACTGTGTTTTAAAGGCAGAGCTGAGACCCTCCAGTAACTGACTCTAACTCAGCTGGCTTGGTTCTCATTGGAAAAGCCTCAGGAAGCTGCGTGGATTAAAATGACAGCGTTGACCTGTCGCAGGCCCGTCCCCCAGAAGTCCTCATCCCTTGCAAACGTGCAAGAGGCCTAGTCAAGGCCTATGTGTGGGATAGGCACTGACATTCTCAGTCATTCAGCCTGTGGCTCTGATCTTCATAATGGCCCAGAACAGACACACTGGGGACAAGGGTGACCCTGGTGAAAGCCACATTAGACAAAGAATTTGAACCCTAAAACTCATTGTGATTTCAATGCCGTTCAGAGGATGTTCAGGCCCACTAGACCCAATAAATCCCTCTTCCTCTGGTGAAGACTTTCCAGGGAGTTATTATGCAAAGCTGCCTAAGCAAGACGGAATTTATATTGAACCTGGTCATGATTTCTGAGCTGCCACTGGATGTTCTGATGACATGCGCATCTCGGGGTTGAAGTCAAGGGGCTGCCAAGGACAGGAGACTGGAGGCAGGATGATTTCTTCCAGTAAATAATGGGAGGGGGAGGGGGAGGGGGAGGGGGAGGGGGAGGGGGAGAGATGCTCTGGGGAAGAAGGAAACTAACTAGCTTCACTCATACCCAAGGTTTGCCTTTCAAATGGCATCTAGATGTGACAAAATAAATCTCTCCTCCGAAGGTGAAAGAATGTACAGAATGTCACCAACTTTCAAAAGTCGAACAGCAGCAACAACGCCCCCTTTATGCAGGGTGACTCCTTCCCTGAAAAGAAAACACACCCACAGAAGAAACTTCATGGGGTAAAAGGATGTCTAGTTCCTTAGCTGGGTAGCATCACACACCTGCAGTCCTAGAGCTCAGGGGATGGAGGCAGGAACAGCAGGCGTTCATGAAGCCAGCCAAAAGAAAAGAAGAGAAGGAAAGAGGAAGAAGGGAGGGGAAATGCACAGAGAAAAGGAGAGAGACAAGAGGAGAGGGAAGAGGAAAGGAAAAGATGCCTTGATTACCTGCTTCACAGCAGGAGTCTGCTGAGACCCCAGCAGGGCACCAAGACGCTGTTCCCCAGTGTGACCGCTGAAGGAGTAGGTCATCAATTAGACCATTCTCAGACTAAGAGAGCTCAGCCTGCCTTGGCTGCTGGAGGACAGGAGCCTCGGTGCTGCCCTCCCCAGCAGAGGGGATATGGTCTGGCATTTAACACAGTCACAAAGAACATGTTCTTCCCGCAGTCAATTCTCTACGCGGCTGCCCAAGCGACCTTTTCAAAACAGAAACTGGACCATGACATTCTCTCCTCCTTAAATCCCTCAGTACCTTCCCATAGCACCCAGAATAAATCCGAAGTCCCTCTCACGGCTGTAGAACCCCAGACGGTTATCTGACTCCACTCGCCTTTCCTCCCTCATCTGACTCCACCCTCCCCACGCTGGGGTCCATTCTCTCTGCACCTCTTCCTCTTCCTCTTTCAAGGTGACCTTACCTCAGGACCTTTGCATATGCGGACAGCTCTACCCTCACAGACTTCTCCCAGACCTCCTGGCAGGATTTAAAGCCTCATTATCTACAGTAACCAGCGCCCCCCACACACACACTCCTTCCTGATCCCTTGCTATCTCACATCCTATGTTAGTTTTTGTAACACTTTGCAGAATCAAAATTCTCTTTGCTTAGCCAGACATGTTGGCGCATGCCTTTAATCCCAGCACTCGGGAGCCAGAGGCAGGGAATCTCTGTGAGTTCAAAACTACCCTAGTCTACATAGAAAGTTCCAGGCCAGTCAGAACTATACAATGAGACCCTGTATATCAATAATAATAATAATAATAATAATAATAATAATAAATTGATATCATTGCTTCCATTTTAATTTAAAATTTTAATTTTAATATTAAATACAATTATTGTTTATAGATTTTAATAAAATATTAAAATAAAATTAATAAAAAATAGTGTTTTTAAAATTAATACAAAACTGTCTTTGTCTCCTAATTGTCTCTGTGCAATTAAAGTTTAGTCCCTGTGCAGCCATGGCCCAGTCTCTTCAGATCCCCCGCACCCAACACGGGATTTGGACTCTAGGAAATGTTCAGGCGGTACCACTGAACAAATAATGGAAAGATACAGATAGACAGCAAGTCAGAACAGAGGCCCCCAGGACTTAAAAATGAGGAATGCAGAAATGCGTCCTCACTTCTGACCACCCCCCACCCACCCAGCCAGCCCAATGCACCCAGGACAGCGGGCCTATCTCCAACTCCACCATCTCTACGTGAATTTGCTCACAGCCCCACAATGCCACCTATGCACCCCAAACTCTGGAGCGAGGGCTGGTAAACAGTACCCGTTTATAGTGTTGGTCATTGCTTTATATGCCCAAAGGGACAGTCCATGCTTGGAACCAATGCTGCAACCAGCAAAATTAGAAGATAGTCTCCAATGTGCCCATTCTCTTTCCCTTCAATGCCTTCCTCCGAATTAACCTCCTCTGAGGGTCCTGTCCCAGCTTGCTGATCCATGTCCTTGTTCTGAGTCCCAAACCTATGGGTAGTGCCAGGGGCACTGCAGGCTAGGGGTGGGGAAAGGCTTGACAGGAAATCAATGAGAACTTGAAGGTTATCTGGAGGGCACAGTCTCCCCGCCAGGCACCTGCTGGGATGGGATCTGTGGTCCTGACCTCGCTTGGGGGCCTCTGCCCTCCTGTCAGAGTTGGTTAAGATCAGCCGCAGAAGCAATGCCCCGTACACCAAGTGATCTTCAGGCTGCCCTTCGAAGGGACATCCAGACAAAGAGGCGTCTCCTTCCTCCTGCCACCCGGTTCAACAGCATTCTGTTCTCTCGTTAGGCTCCTGAGAAAATCATCTCCAACTTGCCATCTTTTGAGGTGTATAACTTAAAAATTCCAAAGTGGATGCCGGAGCTTGGCTGAGTTTAGAACCCAACTGTCCTTTCTTCGTGTATAATTTTCCCAGACCCCTGCACTCCCTATCTTCATCTGTCTCTTCCTGCTGCCATCTTCTCTCATTTCGTCCACCTCATCAAGAGTCAATTAATGCACGGGACAGGGACAAAGCCCTCAGCCTAAGCCTCTACTCAGAAGCTGAACACGAGTCTGGGGTAAAAATCAGAAGGGCTGAGGAAATAGTTGTCTGCATAGTTCTCACTGCGCAGCCTTGATTAAAAGGCCAAGACGACAGCACACACTGTAACCCCAGTGTTAGGGAAGCCGAAACAGGGTCTTCCTGAAGTTCACCGGCCCGCCAGCCTAGCCCTGGCACAAACCCCAGGATCTGTGGGATACCCTGTCTCAACAGATGAGGTGGGGCTGACCAAGAAAGACACTCAGTATTACCCTGTGGCCTCCACATGCACATGTATACACATGCACGCACAACTGCACATACAAAAATAAATGATAAAGAGATATACACCCAGCACAGCTGTAGGATGATGGGATGATGGCACTAAGAGTGGTATAGCTGATGCTGACTGAGCATATATGACACGTGGCTGGCAGTGTTTTATATGATTTCCATGCATTATTTTATCTAATCTCATCCAACCCATCATCATCATCATTACCATCATCATCACCATCACCATCACCATCATCCCACTATAGAGATTTGCAAACTGAGGTCTGGAGAATCCTAAGCAATTTGCCTTGGGGCATAGCTGGCATTAAGGAGTTGCAAGTCCAGGAGACAGAGCCAGAATAACCTCAACGACCCACACTTTCTTGGAAATACTAAGTTTTTCTCAATGAGCATCGAAGACTTGCTGAGTCATTTTAGCTTTTTCATTCCTTTATGCCTCAGTTTCCCACACCGCTCAAAAGCCCAGAGCTACCTCTCAGTAACTCAAGAGAATGGTTGGTTGGTGGTAGGAATTCCTGAAAAGATACCATCAGAGAGCTACCTAAAGAGGTATTCATCCCAAGACTGAGCAAGAGGCACTGGACTCCAAAGGACCCTGTGGTCCTCCCATCTAATAAGAGACAAAGGGATCCCAGCCTGGACTAAAGAGAGGACTCAGACACCCCAGAGAACCAGAGAATACCTCATTAGCTCCCTGGGTACAGGGAATCAAACTTGGGTCCTTTGGAAGAACAGTATTTGCTCCTAACCACTAAGCCATCTCTTCCAGTCCCTGCTGCCTAGTTTTATTGGAAAGAAACCCAGCTGCCAGAGAGATGACATGATCTGCCCCTGGCACACAGAGCGGGAACCAGCGTTAGCTCATCAGACCAGACTCTTCACTCGGGCTTTTCACACCATTTATAGCAGGTGTCTGGAAACCAGACCCTGAACCCAAAGTTTTATCAGCAGATAAAATGTATAGAATTCCCCTGATCCACGGTTTTGTTTTTCACAACCCAAAAATACTCAATGAAAGTTCTAAAGACAGGCAAAGCAAAAGTTTTCATTTTCAGGCCCTTCTGAGGTGTTTGATGAAGTTTCAGGTTGTCCTGTTTCATCCAGTCCAGAACATGAATCATCCCTTTTTCTAGCCTACCTCACTCACCTTTACATGCCACCAGCTTGGAGCTTAGTAACTGTCACACTGCCATTTATTGCCATCCCAATCAGTGTCGGTATCTAGCTATTGTCTAATTTACTATTATTTTCTTAATATCCTACTTGGCCTAATACGTAAATTAGACTTTATCACGGGTCTTAGTCAGGTACCTTCTCAGGCTACCATCAATTACTCAACCAGAGGAAATTTAAAAGGAGAAGATTTTATTTGGGTGTGGAGTTTGAAGGAATTTATAGCTATGGGGAAGGCATGGTGGCCAGAGGGGGAGGTGACTGGTCACTCCACATCCTCAGTCAATAAGCCGGGAACAGGGAAGGTTGGAATTCAGCTAGCTGGCTTTCTCCTTCTTATTCAGTCACAGACCCCAGCCCGCGGGACAGCACCACCCACATCAGGGTGGATCTTCCTATCTCAGTTAACCCAGTCTAGAAACATCTCACCGACATGCCCAGAGTTTTGTCTCCTAGGTGAACCTAGAGCCTCTCACCTTCGCAATCAATATTAACCATAATAGGCACACGTGTATTAAGAAAGGGCCACAGTATATATAACCTCTATCTAAGGTTTCAGGCATCCACAAGGGAGTCTGTCATATTCTCCTCAGAGACCACACGGCATGTAAAGCTCGAAATATTTCCCATTTGGACCTTTACAAGCAAAGTTCCCTGGCTCCCAACTTCCAGCATAAACCTCAGGCATACTCTCCATCATCACAGAGAAAGAAAGAAAAAAAAAGGAGGTCTAAGAGTCATACAGCTTAAGCAGATAGTTATATAATTATCTCAGCTTGGTACAACTTAATAAAAACCCATAAACACAGCTAACAACAAGGAAAACACGCAGTAGCTCACCCTGCCTATTTAATAATCATTGTTAACTACAGCAAGCAAAACATCACTGAAAATTAATTTTTTTCCTAGGCTCCCTGGAAAGCCCTTCGTCATTTTGGAAATGCTGCTACTGGCCAGTGGGTGAGAGGATGTTGCTCACAGCTTCAAGGCCTTCATTTTCTCCTGGCTCTGAGGAAGCTAGAAACTAAGTCTTGCCCTTCCCCTGGGGTGCCCTCTCAGAGCTCCGGGTTGTCTGAGAGATGATGCCTAAAGCCTGTTTGTCCCTCACACTCTACAAAAAGTGTCTAGGAAGAGCAGGATATGGCTTGGGGATGAGGGGCGCAGTTCTGGCACTGGCTCCCTCCCATCTTGCCTAGCTATGGCCTCCTCTCCAGAAGTGATCAGGAGGTATGCAGGGCTCCCAGTGGGCTGCTGTGGCTGCCTCCCTTCACTCCTTGGAAAGAGGCCTGTTCCTGAGGGGCTGAGATGGGTAACAGGATGAAGCCAGAACTCAGTCACTCTGGGTCTTCAGCAAGGCTCTCAACCTCTGGGCCCCTGTCAAGTGGAAAGATTTAGCTGCATGCACATATTGCAAATGGAAGGATGTGTGCCAAGATGTACTAGTGGGAGGCAGGTGAGAGGCGGCGAGTGGGACAGCACAGGCCGGTCTGTAAATCATACACACCAACACCAGGAATGCAGAAACTGGAGAGTCTGACGTTTCTCAGCATCATGGCAGCTGGAAAGCTTCACAGTGTGATGGCTAATCTTGGTTATCAACTTGACAACATCTGGAATCACAGAGGTCACAAGCTGCCGGGAACTACTGTGAGGGGTTTCCCTGATGAGATTGTTTGAAGCGTTTGCCGGGCGGTGGTGGCGCACGCCTTTAATCCCAGCACTCGGGAGGCAGAGCCAGGCGGATCTCTGTGAGTTCGAGGCCAGCCTGGGCTACCAAGTGAGTTCCAGGAAAGGCGCAAAACTACACAGAGAAACCCTGCCTCGAAAAACCGGAAAAAAAAAAAAAAAAAAGAGATTGTTTGAAGCAAGAAGACCCACCCTGAATGTGGGTGTCACCTTCTGGTGACCATCCAGATCAAAGGGCAGGGAAGAAGGGAGCTCTGCCTTTGCCTGCTTGCCCTCACTGTGGCTGGCAAATTCATCCCTGCTGCTGCTGAGACTTTCCTTCACCAATGTCAGAGCCAGCATCTTCAAGATCCCAATGTAGACTGAAGACCAGTCTCCAGGAACCCTCTAGGACTCCAGAGCCAGGTAGGACTGCTGAGATATCCAGCCTCATGCATGGAGCAATATAGGATTCTTGGCCTCCCCAGTGTGAGATGGACACTTTTGGACTGCCAGTGCCACATCCTGCAAGCCTTTAGTGAATCCCCTTTTAATATATATATATATATATATGTGTGTGTGTGTGTGTGTGTGTGTGTGTGTGTGTGTGTGTGTATAAACAAACAAACAAACATACATACATACACATATATTCCTTCTCTCAGTCCTTTTCCTTCAAAGGACCCTGACTAACACACATGGCTAGGAAAAGGTTTGCACAGAAGAGTCCCAATTTGCCGCAAGGTCCCCTTGATAATAATGCAGCAATTATTCTTTCCATCTCAAAAGTACCCCTGCTTAGCTGATCGATAATTAGGTCCCTCCAACGGCAAATCTAGACCCCTGTCACCCCAACATCCAGGAGACAAGCAAAAAGAAGGCACCAGAAGGACTGATGTGAGTGGGAAGCTGTGCAGGCAGAGGAGGGAGGGGGCAGAGCACGGCAGGACACTGAAGGAAGAACGAGAAGGCAGGAGGAGGCCTCAGGATCACAAGAGAGGGTAGCCTGCAGCACCGCCCCACCGCCATCAATACCTCCCAGGACAGGTTATCTCTGGAATTTACGCTCTCTGATAATTACCTTGCAGAGGGTTCCACTTATCTTATCCAAGGAATCTGCCAGTCGCCAGACACACAAGGTTCTAGTTAATTCCGTCTTCACTGCCCTCCACCTCTGTCTGCCGCCAGCTCCTGGCTCCCTTCCTCTCAGCTACCTCTCACTTCCAAACTCCCACTTCCTCTGCCCTCAGATCTGCTTCTGCGTCTCTGGACCAAAGGAGGGACATTTAAGGGTAGAAGAGTCTGGAGGGCTTTATGTGTGTTGACAAAGGAATGAGATGGGGAGGGGAGGGGGTCACTTACTGATAAATATAAGAAGCTGAGGTACGGCCTAGGAAATGTAGATTGTCCCAAAGGCTGTGTGGGACAGGCAGAAGCAAAGTTTGGGGTCCAGGGATTTTTTTTTTTTAATTGTTGTTGGTTTTTTGTCTTTACCTGACTTATGCCATTAGGTCTGGTGGGTTTTCATCTTTTTTGTTTTTTTTTTTTTCTTTTTTGACGGTATAATGTAGCCCAGGCTGTCTTCAAACTCTGTATAACCAAGGATGACCTTGAACTTCTGCTCTCCATGCCTCAACCTTCCAAATGCTGGGACTACAGGTATGCACCACCACACCCAGTTTTGTTTTTGTTTTTTATTATTATTATTTATTAAGTATACAGTGTTCTGCCTGCATGTGTCCCTGCAGGCCAGAAGAGGGCACCAGATCTCATTACAGGTGGTTGTGAGCCACCATATGGTTGCTGGGAATTGAACTCAGGACCTCTGGAAGAGCAGTCAGTGCGCTTAACCACTGAGCCATCTCTCCAGCCCCATACCCAGTTTTATGTAGTACTGGGGGTGGAACCCAGGGCTTCCTGAGTGCCAGGCAAGTACTCTACCCGCTGAGTTACATCCCAACCCCAACCAGTATTTTGCTTGTCTTTTTTGTTCTTCAAAGTCTGCTTCACTTAAGCACTCTAAGGATGCCTTTCATGGCATACACATGTGGCCCACTGGTACTGTGTCCTCTTTAAATGCGTGTCTCACAGCTAACCGTGAGCCACTGAAAGCGTCTTTGCTTCCAGGAGCACGTCCCTCAATGACAAGGAAGACATTCAGCCACCCTCACTGTGGACCAGGTACTGTCCTATGTCTTGGAAATAGGACAAGTCATCTTTAGGGCAGCTGTAGAAGAGGTCCTGGCACTACCCCCCCCCCTCCACAGAAGACACAGGGCTCCAGAGAGCTGAAGCCGTTAGCAAAGATCCCTTAATACAGGGCCAGGTCAGGAGTTAAACTAAGTGATACTATCTCGAATTCTGGAGTCTTCACCACCCGGAACCAGCTGGCCTCTACAGTTAATTTTGCTGACTGAGTGGAGCAGCTAATGCTGTGTTCTATCTACATATGCATGCCATTCTTCCTTTACAATCATAGCCATCGCCAATAGGTAATGGACACTAGACAGGTACAGGTACTCAGAGCTTTCCACATAGGAATTACATTCCACATAGGAATTACATCCTGGGGCGGGGAGGAGGGGGGTGGGGCAGGGGGGCGGGGCAAGCATAGTCAACCCCACAATATACCCCCTGAACCATCCCTTTGTCCCATAAACACGAGCCTAGCCCTCTCTCAGAACCTCCGCACCTGCCCCAACCTGTCACAGGTGAGCTCTTCTCCCATCTTTTTATTTTATAATTTATTTATTTTTATTTTATGTGCATTGGTGTTTTGCCTGTGTGTATGTCTGTGTGAGGGTGCCAGGTCCCCTGGTAGACAGTTGTGAGCTACCGTGTGGGTGCTGGGAATTGAACCGGGGTCCTCTGGAAGAGCAATCAACGCTCTTAACTGCTGAGCCATCTCCCCAGCCCCCTCTTCTCTCAGCTTTACGGAGCTAGCTGCTGTCTCCTTGGGGCTGCTTACTCATTCCTCCTTCTCAGGCCCTTCCCCACTCCTTCCCGTCACTCAGGATGGAGGTCTTTGGGTCATGGTGCCAACTGTCAGCTTTATTCATATGCTTACTTAACATCCTCCTTTCTCTGTAAATACGCTTTCTGGGAGAAGGATGGGTCTAATTAATTCACTCCTGTGCTCCCAGTAGCTAAGACTGGTTCCCAGCCTCTAGTGGACAATCAATAAGTATTAGCTGGATAGATAAATTACTGTCTCCACTGAGTCTTCCACAAGTCATGCTGACTCCTCCCTGTCATGCACCCCGCTCTGTCTGCTCTTTATTTACCCATGAGCCTTTTGCTAAGGACCGGGGGAGAAGAGGGGGATTGCTTCTCACTGTGAGGTTCAGAACATTGTCCTTCTTGTGCCCATTCTACAGATGAGGAAACTGGAGCTCAGGCAGCTTGCAGTGCTAGCCCTCAGTCACACAGAAATCAGATCACTCTTCCCATCTGCCTCCTGAATCCATGACATCCATAGCTGACCTGTACTGCCTCCACCAGAGTCCCCCGGTAACTCAACTCTCTTCATCCAGATATCTCTAAACCGTCTGCAGCCTTGGAGCTCCCCTCTGAGCCCATCACCTCTCCTGGCTTCTCCGCCCTGGCTCTGTCCCCTAGGCCCCTGCTCTTCCTGCTCAGTGTCACAGCAATCTGCCCTGTGGACACTTGCCTCTTTCCCCCTGCTCCAGTGGCCTCGGCCAACAGCAGGTGCCAGGAGCAGCCGGAGTGAGAAGTGACAGGGGGGTCACTCCCAGGCCCCTCCTTCCTGGTCACTGTGGGCTGGGTGTAGCTGTCTCCTGCAGGCCACAGCTCCTGCTAGGCAGCCCTTCTCCAAGCTACCATTCCAGTCAGCTTCCCATTCCCCTTGACCTAGTCCTTGGGTTCTGAACCACCCCCTGCTTTGGTTCCCTGCCCACGTTTTATAATGGTCCTGTTATTAAATATGCCTTGGTTTGCTCCAACTGAACCTGCCACTTTCTGCTGGCACCTTGACTCTCCAACACACTGACATCACCCAGCCTCTTGAGCTCCCACAATCCCCCACTCACACTACTTTGGTTTCCTTCCTTGCCCACTGCTCACTGCAGCTGCCTCTGCTGGCCCTTCTTCCCTGCTTGGGATTGGCATTTCCCTCTAATACCTATAAATAAATGTTCATTTGCTGGTTTGAAGGTTTTGCCCTGGCAGCCTCAGCTCTTTGCCTGGGCTCTAACCACTCCTTTGTTAAGACTGAGGCAGTATGTGGTAGGAAGAGCAGTGTTCCACAAGAGCCCTGTGTAGACCACATCAATCTGTCGATTGCTGAAATAAGGAGAGACGCTGGGGTTCAGCACAGGGATCCCCTATACCAGGATCAGGCTCCTCCCATGTAAAGTGCTGGGGGACCCCTCAGATACTATGCTGGTTGCTCAAACAAAGCCATCAACATTTCAACAATCATAATACCTTAATTTACTGATCAACGACCACGTGGGAAGCTGTATCCTGGGTTGTCGCTCTCCTACGTTCATTCTGCTTTAATAGATAAGGAATTGAGGCTCGAAGAGATGAAGAAATGGGCCAAACCAGAACCAGGAGCACACTAGTCAAGCCAACAGACCTTCAGTCTCCACCAATGTCACCTCCGTCTGAGGGAGCCGCAGGCTTGTGCGTATGCTGCTCACAGATGTCGTCGCCAGTGACCACAAGGCTGACTGAAGCAGGATGCAAGGAAGATGAGTGCAGAAGGTCTGTGCTGTCAAAAGTCACACTGCTCAAGAGGCATGCCATGGTCTGAGCCCAGTAAGTCCTAATCAGCCGGCATGTGCCCACTGCGCCTTCCTATAGAGACTGGCTGTAGCCATGTGTCCATCCCAGGCCCACACTGGCCACACAGCACAGCAGGCTGAGACACAAAGCCCACCACATCATGTCCAGGAAAGTAGCAAGGAAACCCCCAGGAGTAAGAGACAGAGTGGTACAGAAACAGAAGGAGGCCTCCTGCCTCAGGCGCTGCAGGCCAACTGAGCTGACCCAATCTAAACCTCCCTTCCAGTCAACACCGGTCTGGAGACAATAGCAAAAATAAGACATGTCAAGTGTTGGGGGCCATCAGTGGAGGCACTTGTGAGCATGTGTGTATGACACACAGAGAGAGAATGCACTACCACCCCCTAGACCAAAATAGTCCCTACTTCAGCCTTGGCTCTCTCGTCGGCTCCTGGAGTACCATCTGACCTTGGTCCACATGACTGCTGGCTGGCTCTTTTCCCCAGGGATCCAAGCACTCCCAGGATCCAGTAGCACAATGCCTGCTCCAACAGACCACCCCATCCTCGCACTGTGTCCCTATCTGTGAGCCTGATAGAACAAGGCCAAAGAGAACGAGCTGTTGGCAATGACGCCTGGTAAGGTGGTGCCATATCCCCAGCTATAATACCCTTTTCCCTCCATCTTCAGCCAAAACCCTTAGGAATCTTGCTTGGTCTTTAGAGTAAAAGTTTACTGCTGAAACATAGGGTGTCAGGGACTGGGAATGTAACTCAGTTTGTAAAATGCTTGCCTAGCACACACGAAGCTGTGGGTCCAACCCCCAGTTCTGCGTAAAACCAGGCGTGGGGATGCACACCTATAAAACAAGCACTGTGAGGTAGAGGCAAGTACATCAGAAGTTCAAGGTCCTTCTCAGCCACATGAGAGTTCAAGAACAGCTTGGATTACAAGAGACACTGTCTGGGAAGAAAAAAAAGAAAAGAAAAGAAAAAAAGTAGTGTGCCAGCTTCAAGTTTCTGGACTACTAGAACTCAAACATACTCACTGAAATCAAAAACACTCTCTGCCCCCTTTAAACACTGCAAGTTTAATCCCCTCCAAAGATAGGATGGCAAACATGATTAGACCCAATCAATTTATAGAGAAACCAGGGAAAGAAGGAAAATCAATAGAATTGCCCTGCTCTGACCACTGCTGCAAATGAAGTCATAACTTGAGGGTGATCTGGGGAGGAAGGAAGCCAAAAGTGTCACCCAGCAGCCACGAGGCAATTTAATAAGGCGGCATCGGCCCATATGGACTGGCTGGGTGAAGATCACTGAAGCTGACAGGGCACTCTTGGGGACAGAGGGACAGAGGAAGGGAAGAGACGGCCGAGGTCACTTGCTGCTTTCTATTCATCATCTGCCATGAGGCTCATTGGCGGTAAATTCTCATCTCGCGCAGAAGTAAGACATAAAGGGAAGTGGAAGGCAGGAACCAGCCTCGCTCGCTGCCAGTGCATTAAGGACACCGGCAATTTCCACGCAGGCAAAGGCCATATGGGCTGCTCCTGCAGCTTCACACTAATTTTATCTCCGTCCTCTCTCTCAGCGTGTCCATCTCTCTTCTACATCCAGGAGCATCAATCCTGCATCACCGGCTGGGCCCTCTAGAGCATCCAGAGATGGGGCTGAGAGAAGCCCCAGGGTTAAGGAACACACTAAGAGACCTCTGTCCCCACCACCCACGCTTGCTGTCTGCAGATATGTGACAAGGAGGATGCTGGGGAATTCAACAAGAATATACCTGGACGGGAACGGTGCCACACAACTATAACCCTAGTACCCGGGAGGTGGATGGAAGAGATCAAGAGTCCAAAGCCCTCTTCAGTTACATAGGGAGTTCAAGGCCAGCTGGGGCTATATGAGACCTTGGCCAATATGAGTGTGTGTGTGTGTGTGTGTGTGTGTGTGTGTGTGTGTGTGTGTGTACATATATATTGTTGGCCCTGTCTCTAAGTCCAGATTGGGCAGAGAGACAACACAAAAGCTCCACCACAGGACCCTCCTGCCCATAAGAGCAAATACTCCGTGTCTAAATAGATTGCCTTGTGCTCACCTTGCTGTCTCTGGATTGAGTTCACACAGGTAGTTCCAGCCTCCGAGTCATGTGGCCAGGGAGTGTTTAAGCAGTAACTACGGGTCACTCACTCCCACAATCCCGTCCAGGAAAAGCTCTTCAGTGGGGGACTGACATGAAGCGTTTGAGTCTTGCCTCCTTGTGTTCTTGTTTGCTCACCTTCTCTGACCCTCACTTCTCAACTATAAAACAGGAGTGACCACAGAATTCCAATGGTACAGCCTTCCTGCTTGTCACCCATGCTGGCGTGGACTTTTCAGTGATGCAGCTACTCAACCCACCTGTGTAAGTTACCTCAGTCAGTACCTGACTGGCTCACCAACGTGGACTTGGATGGGATCATTTGCACTGCCTGCCACAGCCCTATCTATGTGAGATAAACAGAAAGATGCCCCCAAGAAAAGCAATGTAACACCCTGACTGTACATGATCAGCAAATATTAGTTCCTGATATGGTGACGTGGGGGTCCCATCTTCCACTCACTGTCACCACCCCTGGTAGAAAACAGTAGGCCATGAGTCAATTGTAAGAAAATACTATCTGTTCCAGGGGACTCTGAATAAACAGAGCAGAATATGTTGAGAAATAAAGGACACAATGAAAAAACAGTGTCATTAGTTCCAATGACCAGTCTGCTGTCTAGCCAATGGGGTCAGGAATCAGAAGTACAGCTTCAGGTGTATGGATGATTCAGGACAAAACCTTCCCCACCAGCAGAAGCCTGAGCCCCAGCACAGACCCTCCCAGAGTCTACAGATCCCCCACCTTTGTTTAAAGGGCCCTGGGTCACAGGAGGAGCTTCCACAAGTTGATGATGGGATATTTCTACAGGATTTGTGGAGAGGTGGGTGGAACCCAGGGCTTTGTGTATACTAGGCAAGGGTCATGTCACTCAGTTGCTCTCCCAACCCCCAGCAGAGCTTCCACAAGCTGACAGTTTGGAACACAGACTAGGACGTGGTGAAGTGGTGTGTCGGCTTCTTACTACTATGGAAGCAAATGACCACAGCACTAGCTTACTGGCATACTGTTCTGAATATCGGAAGTCCAGAACGAGTCTTCCAAGACTAACGTCAGGGTGGCTGTGTTCCTTCCAAAAGCTCTAAGAATCTGCTTCTTTGCTCTTTCCTGCTTCCAGGGGCTGTCTCTGCTTCTCGGTGTGGATGCAAGAACCAGGGGATCCTCCACTACATATCTCAGCCTCCACTGCCGACTCTCTATTACCAGCCAGGCTGTCAACCTCCCTCCCCATATCAAGACCCTGTGGTGATGTTGGGCAACCTCCAAGTCCAGGCTTGCCTCCCATGCCAAACCCTTTAATCATCTCTTCAAAGTCTCATTTACCACGTAGATAACATTTTGTGGATTAGGATTTAGGTGTGGACATCTTTGAAGAGGCGTGGTTTCTTCTGTCTGCCAAGGTAGGGTTTGCTGCATGTACATGTGGACACTATTAAAGCCATGGGGAAAAGGCAGTGTGGGTATCATTCAGCCTGGAGTTCAAGGATGCTGAAACTGAGCTGGAGAGATGGCTCAGTAGTTAAGAGTGGTGGTGGCACACGCCTTGAATCCCAGCACTCAGGAGGCAGAGGCAGGCGGATCTCTGTGAGTTCGAGGCCAGCCTGTTCTACAGAGCGAGATCCAGGACAGGCACCAAAACTACACAGAGAAACCCTGTCTTGGGAAAAAAAAAAAAAAAAGAGTGCATATTGCTCTTCCAGACGACCCAAGTTTAATTCCCAGCACCTAGTTCAGGTGGTTTACAACTGCCTCTAATTCCAGCTCCAGGGAAATTGAGAGCCTCCCCTAACTCCAAAGCTACTGTACTTACATGTACACAGATACACACAAGTGCTCATAATTTTTTAAAATAAGAAGAATGCTGAAGCAGTCCAACTTTTTGAGAAATGTTCAAGTATAAAGCATATGTTGTGGGCTAGAAATTTATCCAGGTTGATAGAATGCTTGCCTAACAAACACAAAGACCCTGGGGTTCAATCCCCAGTACTGTATAAACTAGGCGTGGCAGCACATAGCACTCAGAAGTCCTCGTAGACAGGAGGATCCAGAAGTTCAAGGTCATCTTTGACTACAGAGGGATCTCAAGACCAGCCTGAGAGACCTTCTCTCAAACAATACAAGCAAATGCTCTCTAGGAGCTCAGGTTTCAGAGATATACAGCTCCAGTCCAAATCTCAGCTCCACCACTGGCATAGGTTTTCTGTTGTGAAGAGGAGCAGATTTATTGGCTTACAGGGAAGTCAAGGCAGGAACTCAAGGCAGGCACCTGGCGGCAGGAGCTGAATCAGAGGCCATGGAAAGATGCTGCTGACTGGCTTGCTCTCTATGGCTTGCTCAGTTTACTTTCTTATCAACCCAGGACCACGGTCCACAGTGCAACTTGGCTGGTGGTGTGCACCTTTAATTCCAACACTCTGGAGGCAGAGGGAGGCAGAGCTCTGTGAGTTGGAGGCCAGCCTCACCTACACAGCAAGTTCTTGGCTAGCCAAAGTAACAAAGACCCTGTCTCAAAAAAAAAAACAGATAGATAATAGATAGATAGATAGATAGATAGATAGATAGATAGATAGATAGATAGATAGATAGATAGATGATAGATAGATAGATAAATGATAGATAGATAGATAGATAGATAGATAGATAGATAGATAGATAATTTATGTCCCACAGATTTGACTACAGGAGAATCTAATAGAGGTATTTTTTCATTTGAAGTTCCCTCTCCCCAGATGGTCCTAATCTGCATCAAGCTGACAAAAACTAGCCAATACAACCACTTAATATAATCGGAGCTTCCATTTGCTCAACTAGAAATACTAACCACAAGAATAAAGAACAGAACAGGCACAGAATCCTTCACTCCATGCCTAGAACCCGGTAAATGCTTTGCAAAGGGCAGCTCCTGAACTGGGCATGTTCCTGTTATTCTACTACTTTGGTTCTGCCAGGCCCAGTCACTAAATCAATCTGTTTGACATGAACCATTTGACTGTCAGCAAATACACCAGACCCTGTCAAGCCCCAGCAACCAGAAAGCCTGCCTCACCCAAGGCAGATGAGCCTTGCCATGCTGAAGTCTGAGGATCCCAGGAGAGACACCCAAAGATTTACCAATAAGATCAGAGTGATGTCATCTTAGTTCTGACATGGTCCAGAAACAGAAATCTGTTTACTTTCTGCAGAAAGGAAATAAAAACATAAATAAAGCCTTTCTCTTCCACAGATCAGACTCCACTGTTCTGGATGTCTTTCACTTACAAACCATTGCTTGGTATTTCTAATTATATTGCAATAAATTTAGTCTACAGATAATAGTCAACAATTCCCAGTATAAATATTTCTGTCTTCCAATATTTTAGGTAGAAAAACTGAGGCAAAAAACAAAGGAACAAGATCTTTATCTCAATGGAACAACATTACAGGCCTTTGATTCCACCACTGAAGTATCTCAGATGATATTCAAAATACTAGAGCTGGGCATGGTGGCATGTGTCTGTAATTCCAGCACACAGGGAGGCTGGAACAGAAGGATCAGGATTTCAGGGCCAGTCTAGGCTACATAGTGAGACTCTGTCTCGAAAGCCCAACAAAATGGGGATGGGAGCAGAGACAGGCAGATGCTGGGTGCTTGCTGGACAGCTATCCTATCCAAACTAGTGAGCTCCAGGCTCTGTGAGAGACCCTATCCCAAGGGAACAAGGTAGATTGAAACAAAGGAAGACATCCATTATCCTCCCCAGGCCTCTGCTCAGGGCACACAGGCATGTCCCTGCACCCATCTGTGCACCTGCATGCATATAATACACAGAGAGAGAGAGAGAGACAGAGAGAGAGAGAGAGACAGAGACAGAGACAGAGACAGAGACAGAGACAGACAGACAGACTGTAGTATGAGTCAAACATCACCTGAAACTTTAGGCACAGTGTTCCACTTCCAGAGTACATGCCTTAGATACCATGTTAAGTTTTCTACGCATTCATTCATTTAATCTTAACAATTCTATGAGGCAGATAACTCTTTATCATTCCCATTTTCCTAAAAACCTGCACTCTCTTGAGATCAGGCATTTTTGCACTTTCATTCCCAGTGAATAGTAGATGCAACCTACATGTATCATTACTGTTGGAAAGCACAGTTAGGTCTGTAACCACAACAGAAGATTTATGAAGGGGGAACCTACAAGACAGAGTTAGATAAAGGAAGTGTTCTCAGGAGGGTAAGGTGGGGTGCAAACAAGTAACAAAAGGTATGAGGCCTGGAGGAAAAGGACTACCTTTCCTAAGTACCTGAGTGCGGCGGGAGAGCCTACAAGGCACCCTCACCAACAGTGAGAGAACAATCCAGAGAGAATGTTGGGTTAAGCCAGTGCCAAGCCCAAGATGCAAGATGCCCAGCATCTCCTCCCCACTCCAGCTCTCCTGGAACCCTCCCTAGCTAGTTGTTAGACATATGACCATGTGGAGCAAGGGCAAGCTGTCCAAATTAAAACTGTTCTAGATCAAGCAGCCCACAACCTGCCCAAGACCAGCTGCCTACAGACATCTAAGTGAGCCCAGTCTAGACCAGAAGAACCATGCAGCTGAGCCCGTGAAATAGTGAACAAAATACATGGTTGATTAGCCTCCAACTGAAGCCACTACGCTTTGGAGCACTTTGGTAAGTAGCAAGACTAATAGATACAGGCAGGAATCTATTCCCTTCATCTTTATATACTCAACAGCCAACAAAAGGCTTCCCATGTAACAGTTACATAAATATTTCATGAATCTGTCTGGAATCAGTAACAAGGTAAATTGATAAATAGTATACTCGAGAAAGCAGCAATAAGGCTACATTACAAAATCCTGTTGAAATACTTTGGTTGTTTATGTAGGGTTTTTTTTAATTGTATATTTATTGATGGAGGGGCAAGTATGTGCCCCAACATGCATGTAGAGATCAGAGAACAGTTTGCCCAAGTAGCTTCTTTCCTTCCACTATGTGAGTCCCAGGGAGCCAACTCAGGTTGGCAGTAAGCACCTGTACCCCCTGAGCCATCTTGCCAGCCCTGAGATACTTTGGTTTAAGGAATACTTAAATACCTAATGTTAAAATCCACTTTCTGGTATGGTGGTGTAGGCTGATGAGTATAGTGCTTGCCTAGCATGTACAGAACCCCGCGCTCAATCCTCAGTACTACATAAATTAGATGCAGCAGTACACGACTGTCACCCCAACAGGAAGACCAGAAGTTCAAGACCATCCTCAGCTACATATCAAGTTCAAGGCCATCCTGACCCTGTCTCAAAAACTAAATAAATGACAAAAACAAAAAAGAAAAACTTGACTTTATTCTTCCTAGTCAACATTCTTTCTCATTGAGTTCCATCTAGCAAAAAAAAAAAAAAGGGAGGGGAGTTTCACACATACCTATAATGTTAGTGGTAGTGATTAAGTGTGAGCAAGATTGGGTTCTAAATTCAGCAATAACAGGGACCTTGCTGTTCTCCTAATTAACATCTTTACTTCTGCGAGATAGTAATTTATGCTGCCCTCTCTCAACCTCACGGGTGGATAAAGTAACTAAGACAAACCAAGAAGGCTCTTGGACACTGTCCATCATCAATAATTCCACTTCCTCAGTAAACAGTTTTACCTTCTGATGATTTTTATGAGATGGGCTCTCATGAGCTCCACTTATCCCTTCGGCTAGGTTTCTTTTAATATTCGGCAGCTGGTGCCCATATTTTCAACAATAAAATGACACAAACAAAGGTAAGAAACCTGCCCAGCGGAGGATGCAGTGGCTCAAGCTGAAGAAAGCTGGGGTTTCTGGCACTGAGGATCGATCACATGTGACCAAAGTCAGCCCTGAAACCTACAAGACTCTCTGGGACCAGAGTTCCCAGGAGAACGCTGCCTAGACAGCTTGATCCCCTTTCCCTTTCAGTAGCTTCTGCTCAGCTTGGGAAGTCCCAGGCTCCAAATTCTAAGTCTGGCTCTTCCCTGGCCTAGGACAGGGAAGCACCCACAAGGCAGTGTGCTACGTTAGCCTCATCCTGGAGGGTGAAGGGGCTGAGCAGGAGTCAGGGTAGCCTCTACTCACGCTAGGAAGTGGAATGGAGCTGAAAAGATGGGCAACTCTGGCCCTGCTCAGAATTCTGGGTCACCAGAGTCCCCACCATCCCTGTTATCTTTTGCAAGCCTTTTCCTCATTTACTTTACCTGAATAGTCCCTTTATTAGATGCATGAATGAAATAATTATTAATTAATTAATAGATGAGTGAATTAATAGATGAATGGGTGAACTCATTCATAGATGGAGGAATGGGTGGTCAAACAGGTAAGTGATTCTGCGTTTGCAAGGTGAACCAACACACAACTAGGAACGACACACTCGGGGAGCCTCAACCACTTCCATCAGGGAACATTTGATCCCAAGGGAAAGCAGTTAACCACAGACCGGTGAGTGACTGTGACCTTCAGAAAAATGGTTGAACAATGAGTTCTGGGTTGAACTCATCTGGGAGCTTCTCCCCTCCCCACTCCTCCCAACCAAAGTAGCTAACACAATCTGAACACAATGAACCCCAAGAAAACCATTCAGCCACGTCCCCCAGGCAGCTGCACCAGAGAGGAGCTGACCCCAAAAGCAGGTTCCCTCTCCTCCATCCCTAATAGCTACTTGAATCTTGGTAACAGTCCCAGAAATCAACAGGTTACAGAAGATGCCGGTGCCATGTAAGGTGCCTGGACTTGGAATAATGCAGGGAGATAGCCACAAATACACCCATGAGGCTCCGGGCTGCGAAACAAGGACATGGGTACCTCGGGGTGGCTCATCGGGGACACACAGTACCTCAAAAACATAGCAGCAAAAAAAAGGCCAATCCAAGATGAAGGCTTGCCCCTCAGCCACCTGGCTGAAGGCGTCACCATGACCTCAGAGGTCACTGGTGATTTACAGAGACCTACTGGTGAACTATTTATTCTCTGAGGTTCTTTCAGCCCACAGTTCAGGCAATTGCTTAGACGACTGTATATCATCCGCCCCACCATGAATCATACTCCCTTTGCTATCTCCATGAAGCAACCCTGGGTCTTTCCAGGGATCCATGAGGAGGAATACTCACAGCTGGGCAGCTCTAACTGCATCTGTTCAGAATGTGGTTCTCAGTGGTGACAGAGCAGAACAAGCAAGCCCCGGAGGGAGCGAAACCTGGTTACATCCCTCCATACTTGCAAACACCACCCTGGAAATGGGACACATGTGGCACAAAGAAAGAGTTCATCTAATGATGCCTCACGGCCAGGGACAGTGGGAGAAAGTGAACTCACATACCCACATTTTCTAAGGGCATCAAGGAAGAGTGACTGCCAAGGCCTTGTAGGAAGTAACAGTCACCTTTGGTACCCACAAGCAACTGCTTCCAAGAGCCTCTCTCAGATACCAAAATCTGAAGATGCTCTAGTCCCTCATAAACAATGGAATAGACCCTGTGCACATCCTCCTGTGTGCTTAAGGCATCTCTAGGTCACTATGTTACCTAATACAGCATCAGCACCATGGAAATGGATATCATGCTATATTGGTTAGGAAATAATTTAAAAACTCTTGGTATTCAGTACAAAAGCAATTGTTTTCTTCTCAATGTTTTTGATCCCTGGTTTAAGTGTACAGATGAGGAACCCACAGATACAGAGGAGCCAATCGTGTTGGTGAGCATCCATGGCATGGAAGTCCATCACCGCATTTCCCAAGCTTCAGTTTCTTCCACCATAATTGAAACCCCTAGCAGCTCACAGTCTTAGGAGTGTCTAGTGCTCAGATTAGCTGGTTTCTAACACAGCATGACTGCCCTATGGTAAGTGCTGGTGATGATGATGATGATGATAATGATGCTGTTTTCGGGATTGGGTTTTTCTGAGACAGGGTCCTGTGTAGACCAAGCTGGCCTCAAATTCACTATGAAGTCAAGGATAACCTTGAAATTCTGATTCCTTCCCACACCTCTCCCACCCAAGTGCCTAGTTTCGAACCCAGTATGTTAGCAACTGAGCTGCAGCACCGAGTCCCCAGACCTGTGCTTCTGAAATCATGTCTAGTCAGAGTTAGAAAGGGCAAGCACTCAATTTGTCATATCAGCACTCACCTCAGACACATCGCGAGCACATGTGCACACACACACACACACACACACACACACACACACACACACACACACCAGGAGCCAAGACACTCTGGTCATCCCTAAGCATATGGGTTTTCTGCCCTGAGGATTTGTTTTAACTTAACAGGAGGAAAGAATTTGGATCCCTTTTAAAATATATACAAAGAGAATGCCCTTGTTTACTTTATGATATATCCTCAAATGTAGTCAAGAGTTTGAAGCAAGGCTAAAAAACCATTCTTGGGGCTGGGGAGATGGTTCAGTGAGTAAAGCTTGCTGCACAAGAGAGAGGACCAGAGTTCGGATCCCCAGCACCCATCTAAATGTCAGGCAAATGTGACTTGGGAGGCACAGACAGGAGATCACCAGGCAGTCTGGTGAGAGACCCTGCCGCGAAATATAGAGAACAACGAAGGAAGACATTCAATATTAACCTCTGGCTAAGACACACACACACACACACACACACACACACACACACACCTGCATTCACATAAAAAAAAAATTACATCTTTCCCTTGCTCCTGTGAGCTGTATTATACCATGGTGACCTCTTCAAAGACCACAAGTGGTGGAGAACACCTATCTGTTGGCTTCCAGCCAGCCTCAGTTTGTTACCCTGGCCTTGGGGAACTTTCAAATAACCCTCCAGGACCTCAGCACTCCAGGGACCTCCCTTTTGTCTCATCGCCCCTACAGGGGTGCAGAGGACCTGCCCACTGTTGCCCTCTCCACTTACCCCACCCAGTAAGGCTGACAAGCTATAGGACCCACAGCTAAACGAGCAAAGAACTTTCAGCCGAGCCTTTGTCTTCCCAGTCAGACTCCTCCCACATAGAAGAAGTGTCCCTTTCTTCCCAGAGTGGGCTCACAGAGTCTCAGCCTTTGTGTCCCTTGGCTTCAGTGAAGCCGGACACTACCCCTCAGAACAAGATGTGAGAGGTACAGCTCCTGAGGTGAGGGTCACAGAAGGTCATTGCATTCAGATGGCAATGGTTCTGGTCAGAAAAGCTGCCATGGCTAAGTCATAAACATTGCTAATGTGACAGCCAGCCCTAGTGCAAGAGGGTCTGGGGACAGGAGAGAATAGGGACAGATACAACCATAGATGCCTCCTACAGATAACCCAGTCTAAGGAGTTGTACAACAAAATAACAATTGCTATTGTGTTGCCTGGTGATGGCTGGACCATGGGCATGAAGACCTATTTCTAATTTCTATCGGTAAGAGTCAAGCTGTGAACATCTCCCAACCTTGAGGTCCACAGGGACAATACTGAACTTCACACCTATACATCTTGACCTGCCAGAGTAGGCAACAGAAGGTTCACATAGCAAGGAATGGGTGGTCTCTTTTGCTCTTCTTAAAACTATAGGCTCGGCCGGGCGGTGGTGGCGCACGCCTTTAATCCCAGCACTCGGGAGGCAGAGCCAGGCGGATCTCTGTGAGTTCGAGGCCAGCCTGGGCTACCAAGTGAGTTCCAGGAAAGGCGCAAAGCTACACAGAGAAACCCTGTCTCGAAAAACCAAAAAAAAAAAAAAAAAAAAACTATAGGCTCATCATATAGCCCAGAATCTTGCCTCCTAATGAGCCCTCTATGACATGTGATGGATGGGTAGATGGATGGATGGATGGATGGATGGATGGATGGATGGATGGATAGGTAGGTGGGTGGGTGGGTGCAGGCATGCATGCATGGATGGATGGATGGATGGGTAGATGAATAGGTAGGTGGGTGGGTGGGTGCAGGCATGCATGCATGGATGGATGGGTGGGTGGTTAGGTGCATGGGTGCATGGGTAGATGACTAGGTTGCCCAACATTTTTCAGAAACCATCACAGGCTTTATAGAGCAAAAAGACTCTGAACAACTCAAATGAGCAATACAATACATCCTGTGAATGGGGTTGGCAAATTCACTGAAAGAATTTTAAATACTTCTTGCAACACCCTAACCTGGCATTCAAGATGGAAGTTGTCATGCCTTGCCATTGGTGGTGACCCCAGAAGGGAAGGATGCAGAGAAAAAGAAAAAAAAAATGCAGTGAGGACAAACAACTAATAGGGTATGGGTGGGAAGAAGAAACAAAATTCGAGACACAATGCAGCTGTCCGGGACACACACTCATGGACCACCAACCCAGACAATGATTCCCTTCCTGACCCTCTCTGCAGGTCCCCTCTAGCCCAGCCCATCACCCTACACAGTGCTTCATTGTGGAACAGAACAATCGGTACATTGTGCCAACCCATAATTACCCTAGAAGAAGAGACAGCAAAGTCAAGGCATTGGTGAGTGTTGCGTACTGGAGGCACAAGAAACAACAACAACAACAATAAGCCACGGATGCCTAAGATAGCAAGCTGCTGGAGCTGCCTCTCTCTATCAGCTGGAGGGTAGGATACTTCTTCTTTACCCACAAGGCCTCCTTTCAGTGAAACTGATGGAGGATTGGAGGATGGGATTAGAAGGGTTGGATTCATTCATAAGAAGGCAGAGAATAGGGGAAGGTAACCCGGGCATGAAGAATGACAAGGCCAATATAGGGCACACAGGAGTCCCTCAAAAGGAACAGAACGTGGTTCTACTGGACAACCCTATTCCATGAAATATTCCCTTTGGGGATGGAGAGATGGCTGGGTTAAGAGGCCTTGCTGTTCCCAGCACCCATACAGCAGCTCACAACCATCCAAAATCCCAGTTCTTGGGGATGTGACACCCTTTTCTGACCTTGGTAGCATCAGGCACACATGTGATGCACATACCTATAGGCGAAACATTCACCCACATAAAAGTTATGAGTCTTTTAAAATGAGAGAGGGAGAGATCCCCTCTTGGCATTCTAGTGAAAGGACCTTGCAGTAAAATATACACAGCTCTGGGTGGTGTCATTGAATGACAAAGAATCTGAATATCTGGATTCTCAAATACTAGCTAACTGTCTCCTAGACTGACTCAGTAAATGTGGGTCCCATATCTGCCACAGTTAAGGGGTCCAGCCGACAACTGGGGAACATAAGGCAGCATCCGCTTTCTTCTCAGAGCCTCAGCTGTCTCACAGGCCAAGTGAGGGTTCCCCACCAGCCCTGGAGTCTCGTGTCCCCATGGGTGGCTTTTAGATTCCACATACAGCTCTGGCCTCACCTGGGGCCTGCCTCCCAGCCCTGGTGGGGGCAGGGGAAACCTACTGTTGTTAAACCAGCACTCCACAGAGGAGGACAGGCAGGGGTAGCCAGCCAGCCCCATGTGGGGCCAGTCTCACCTGACGGGCAATGGCAGAAGTCTGAAAACAGGATTCTATTTTCCAGCATGCCTCTGGTTTTTAAGGAAAATAGCACTCATCTCTCAACAGGGACTCTCCTCTTCCCTTCCTCCCAGTAGTAATCTGCCTCCCTCTCCCACACACACACCCCTCCCCACTCCCCACCCTCACACACACACATACACACACACACACACACACACACACACACACACACACACACATACACACTCCACACTAATCTGCCTCCCTCCCCCAACACACATACACACGCAGGAGACTTCATGACAACAGATGGTCCCAGTAAGTCACTGAGGTCCTATGTAGAGATATCCAACCTCCCTCCTCATATCAACTGCTAAAGCCTCCTCAATCATATGATCTTCAGTTGATAGAGTAGCCTGCCTAGCATGCATGAGGCCCTGGGTTCAATCCCAGCACTGAATAAACCAGACATGGTGGCACATGCCTGAAAAATCCTATATAATCCTAGGAACAGTGGAAACAGAGGCATCAGAATTCAGAAGTTCAAGGCCATCCTCAGCTACACTGAGGCCAGTCTGGACTACTGAAACCTTGTCTCAACATACACATGCGTGTACACTCATGTACACACACAGACACACACACACACAGAGACACACATGCTTGTCCTCCGTCTGCCCATCCCCCTCATCCTTTAACCATCCTTCCGTGGCCCCTTTCTCGTGGTTACTCCTTTCCTTCCCCTTGAAACAAACCCAGTGGCCACTTCCAGGCCATCACGTGGCTCTACCAACCTTCAACAGTCTTTACCACACACGAGTGGATCCTCCAAGAGCCAGGGCTCTACTCATATATTGAACCATCCCTCCAGGATGTTTCCTGAGCCTGTGCAAGCAATAAACAAGGCCGAGTCCCTGCCCCTCTTCCCTCCTTGCGTACCTACCACAGTGGCTCCAACTCCTGACAGCAGGAAAGGGCTTTAAACAACTCGAAGCACCTCCGTGCTCACTGCCCCTTTTTTATTATGCATTTATATCGTAGGGGTGTATTTTGTGTGTATGCACACGCCACAGCTTGGGTGTAAAGGTCAGAGGACAGATGGCCAGGATTGGAGCTAACCTTATACCATGTGTACCACACATATTAAATTTAGGTCAATGGGCTTGGCAACAGGCACCTTTACCCTCTGAGACAGCTTACCGTCCCTTTCATTACCCCTTAAAATAAAAACGTTCAGTCCTGCAAATTTGGGGGAAACACTACATAGTAATAATTTTCTTCACTGGGTGTGGTGGTTTGAAAGAAAATGGCCCCCAAAGGGAGTGACATTATTAGGAGGTGTGGCCTTGTTGGAGTAGGTGTAGTCTTGTGAGGTGTGGCCTCGTTGGAATATGCATGGTCTTGTAGGAAGCGTGCCACTGTGGAGGCGGGCTTTGAGGTCTCATATATGCTCATGATACTGCTCAGTGTCTGAGACCACTTCCTGTTGCCTGTGCAAGATGCAGAACTCCCAGCTACCTTTCCAGCACCATGTCTGCCTGTAAACCGCCATACTCCCAGCTGCCACGCTCCCCACAATGATGATAATGGGCTAAACCTCTAAACTGTAAGCAAGCCACCTCAGTTAAATGTTTTCCTTTCTAAGAGTGGCTGTGGTCATGGTGTCTCTTCACAGCAATAGAAACCCTACCTAAAACACTGGGGCGGGAGGCAGGGAAGAGCCTATTCTTGGGACCAACTCTGTCCTAGAAGTGCGGGATGCATCTAATAGAAATATAACCAATCGACACCCAAAATCTGATGGGTTTTCACATCTTCAATCCTCCCTCCCTGCCTCACTCTCCTATGGCACTTCTTAGCCACATCAAACTGCAGTTGTCTGGTCAACCCTGAGGACTTAGAACAGACAGCTCTCTCCTCAGCCCCCACACTGCCCAGTGTGTAAATATTTGTTGAAATGTAGAAAGCCTGGGAAGTCAGTCAGCACAGTTGTTCGCCTGCTCCTGGGGACCTCACCTTCACCTCTCTGCTCCTCAGGACAGTCTCTCCCTTGTCTCTCACATGGCCCAAGACAGGGCTTACCTACCTGCAAGGTTGAAGAAATGAGTTTTCTCCCACCCAGTACATCTCAGGGGCCACCATTAGACCACACGAAAACATCCTAGCAGAGCCACAAGGGACATGACCAGGGACCTAGAAACAACCCTTCACCTATTCAGGACACAATCTGAATGGAATTTGTGTCATTGAGTCATTCTGTAGCTGTGCTAACTCACTAACTGGATGCCTTAGGCAAACGACGTGTTTGTTCCTGTTTTCCATCCATAAGGAGAGCCTGAAATAGGTGTCTCTTCGGCTTACTGTGAGGACCTAATGGACGGACGTGAGAGAATGTGCCAAGGGCAGTATATAATAAGTAACGGAGGCTCAGTAGAAACACTATTGTTGTTGCTATTATATCACTGTAATAGTTTTTACTATATAACTGTTGTTCACAGGATTAAAAGGGGAGGGGACAGTGAGAGGGCTGAGTAGGGAAAGGCACTTGCTGCCAAATCTTACAACTGGAGTTTGATCCCTGGGACCCACGTGGAAGGAAAGAAAACACTTCACACACTCACATTTACACACACACATGCACACACCCTAGAGCACATCACACACGGTGGTGATGATGATGACGAATGTCTTATTTTAAAGGTGGCATGATGATGATGACGAATGTCTTATTTTAAAGGTGGCGTGTGATATGGTACACTCTGACACTTGCTAGTGTTGACAGAGGGGCCCTTTGACAACAACCAGAAAACAATCCAGTAAACTTTCAGCTTCTGAAACCTACCAAGAAAAGTGAGGAGCAA
The DNA here is from genome assembly GCF_949786415.1 of Peromyscus eremicus. Classification (NCBI taxonomy): domain Eukaryota; kingdom Metazoa; phylum Chordata; class Mammalia; order Rodentia; family Cricetidae; genus Peromyscus; species Peromyscus eremicus. Next base: position 81,417,271 of record NC_081430.1, read on the forward strand.
ATGGTTTAGGCGCTGGCTGAAGGCCACCCTCATCCCGAGCTCATGAATGGAAAGAGATAAGCATAAGGGATATAGTCAGAGTTAGGAACAGGACAAAGGTCAGGAATGAACTGGTACTCAGGAAGGGGAGGATCAAAGATGGATTAGAAGCCTGGAGGGGAGCTCAGAAGTTGGGTAAGAGTCAGGGTTGAAGGCCGCAAGGATGAGATACATTTCAGGGATATCTGATTGTGAGTCACATTGAGAATTCTTTCCACAGCCCCACCACAACATCAAAATGTCCTGCTTTGTGACAGAACTGGGGAAGAGAAGGGGAGGGAGAGGAAGAAAAATGCTTCTCTGGGTATTTGAAAACAAGGCATTTTGAACTCTAACCGGAAAAGCAGGATTCCGAGCACGTCCCATCAGGCCTTGCGGCCGTTCTGCAGGCAAGAGGCTCACCACAGGGCCTCTCCACTCTGGACATACTGTGCACTCCAAGGACATTTTTCCAAGTTAAATTTTTAATAATGTGTGAGAATAACCTACCATTTACTCCTCGGATGAGGTAGTATTTAGATTAAGTTAGCCTGGAATCCTAAGCCAACATCTTCAGAGATGCCAATTTAAAAAAATTATTATTATTATTTAAAAAAAAAAAAAAACTTGCTATAGCTATCCAGATCTCTTCCTGTCAGAGTACTAGCCAGAGGGTCTCTCGACTTTGTAACGACTACTTTCAGAACCCATAGCTTACACTCATTGTGGTCCATGCCTGGTTTCCCCTCTCTCTGGAGGCTGAGTCAGGAGGATCATGAGTTGGAGGTCTTCATAATGAGACCCTGTCTCCAAACGAAACAAAACAAAGAAAACATAGCTCAGACTTTGGTCCAATTAAGAAGCCAAAAATAGTTTTATTGATTTGGTTTCTAGTCCCAAACATTACCTGTTGTATGATCAACATCATGAATATGGTGTGGCCCCTCTGAAATTTACAGTAAAGTTTAATCACTATTGTGAAGTATTAAAAATGGTGGAAACGTAATCCAACTTTGGTGTTTAGAGGCAGTACCCTTGGTAGAGAGAAAAGTAGAACACAATGGAGTAGTCTTGAGTGAACATGGATGTCTTCATAGGGAAGGAGACAGAGACCAGGAGACACACATGCATGAGGTCTCTCACCATGCAAGGTCTCATGCTCCTACCTGCAAGAAGGCCATCATACATACAGCCCTTTGACTACGGACCAGAACCTTGAACTAACTAAGCCTCTTGTCTTTATAACTAGTCTTTGGTATCATCTCGTTAGCCACGACAATCAATTACTCAGGTGAGTCCATGTCTTTGCACCATGGCTTGCTCCTCTGTTCTTTCTACACAAGATTAACTTGGTGGTGCTTTTCAGTTCAGTGGAGAAACATCGAGTGAGCATCTATCTACTCCAGGCCAGACATGTTCCCCACGAGGGATGCAGAAGGTTCCTGCCTTCACTGGGTTGACAAGTTAGCTCCAGGGTCCTATGACTGCTAAGAGCCTGTGCCAGCTAAGCCCTCCATGATGTTTGTATGTCTCAGAAAGAGACAGGGCAGGGTTTCCATAGGCAAGAACGTAAGCCTATGGGTGAGCAAGTCACCACCGCCCAGTCAGCACCCAGGTCACAGTGCTTGCTCCTTTGGTGGTGGCAATGGCTCTCGTCATTTGCTTATTTATTCATTCATTAAATTGCTGGAATGGGCTGGATTTTTGTTTTGGTTTGGTTTTTTTTGGTTGGTTGGTTGGTTGGTTGGTTGGTTTGGTTGGTTTGGTTTGGTTTTTTGAGAAGGTTTCTCTGGGTAACCCTGGCTGTCCTGGAACTCACTCTGTAGACCAGGCTGGCCTCAAACTCAGAGATCTACCTGCCTCTGTCTCTCAAACACTGGGATTAAAGGTGTGCACCACCAATGCCCAGCAGGACTGGGTTTTTAGAAGAGGTATTGATTTGGGCATGAGTATTTTTTTTGGCCTGGTGATCGGATTCCAGATGTAGGGGCAGGAGAGAATGAAGGTGAGGAAGGAGGAAGGGCAGAGCAATGTATGGCAGGTGAGAGGGGGCAGGGTTCTTCAGCAGCAGCAGCAGCAGCAGCTACCACATCCTGCCTTGTACACTGTCGGCTGACTCCAGGCCAGATGCCTTCCAAGGGACCACAGAACAAGCCTAAGCTCTAGAGAATAGGTGAAAAATAGGGATGCTAACATAGTCACATATGCCACTCTCTCACTGTGGGAGCCCCCACGAGACCCCCCCAAGACCACTCTACAGAAGAGAAGAGGCCTGGAAAAGGTGAAAGGCAGGTCACATGTGCCACTTCACTCAGAGCCATGTATGATGGTACAGTAGTTCAAATGTCATTGACCCCCATAACCTCATAGGGAGTGCCATTATTAGGAGGTGTGGCTTTTGTGGGAGTGAGTATGGCCTTGTTGGAGGAAATGTGTCACTGTGGGGGCTGGCTTTGAGGTTTCCTATGCTCAGGACAATGCCCAGGGTCTCAGTCGACTTCCTGTTGCCTGCAAGATGTTCCAGTACCACATCTGCCTGCATGCCACGATGCTCCCCGCCATGATGATAATGGACTGTGAACCTCTGAGACTGTAAGTGAGCCACCACAATTAAATGTTTTCCTTTAGAAGAGTTGCTGTGGTCCTGGTGTCTCTTCATAGCAATAGAAACCCTGACTAAGACAGATGGATTGCAGGTTCCCCAGCCTGGGTGGGATGGGGGGTAGGGAACACTAAGAGGAACCTGGCATGGCATGGATGGTTCTCACCCTGTGTGTATAACCTGGGTCTCTGGGGGCTGGACTTGGACAGAGATTCTTGAGCTTCTCTGACTCCTTTGGGGTTCAGCAGACTGGAGGTACCCTGAAATATGACTTCTTACAAAGCTCTGCAGATGACTCGAAGGCGAACGGCCACTGCTCACATTCCTCACACGCAGGAGGAAACGGAGATGCTAGAAGTGACTGAGTCCCTCCATCACTGAGGAGCTTGGAAAGCTTACACCTCCCTTCAAAACCCTAAATGCCCATCTGTAAGAGGAGGATAGTGGAAGTATCTGATTCTTGGGATTATCAAGAGACCTAAATGACAAAAACAATAGAAAGTATTTGGCATCATAGTTCATGGGAAGGATCCTAGGGTCTCCTCTTCTTCAGGAGTAGCATATAAGTAAAGGTATTATTCCATGCCCATCCATCTTCCTAAACTGGAGAGCTCATGGGGAAGGTGCAGACGGATGAGCAACAGTGGAGTCTTGGAAACCAAGGACAGGTTTACGGCACCAGGCCCTGCAAAGGTCATCACCAGCATGACGATCCAGCTGCACACCAGGTCTGGAATGCTCCAGCCCAGAACACACCATCGATATGCCAGTCCCTAAGTCCAATACACACAGAGGGGGCTTTCTTGCCAGAGAGATGCGCTGAAATGACACTGGGGAACAGGACAATATTTACAGCACAGGAAGGGGAAAAGAATGTGAATCTTACGACAGCAGCTGGGCACCCATGCTTCAGAGATGCACAGGGAGGTGCGAGGGAAAAGATGGCACAGAAAAGAAGTAGGAAGCAGGGCATGCTGGGATATGCCTGCGATTCCAGTACTCAGGCTGGCCGGCCCGAGATAGACAGTAAAGCAGGAAAGGAGCAGGAAGTATGTGAAGAGTATAAACTGGTACTACCTTTGATTCCAAAAGACAAATGGAATGATTCTACTTTTTATAAGCCATTTGGGAAAAAAACATACTACTGTTTCTAGGACACAAAAATTCAGGAAAAATTTGTGTCTTCCTTTAAAACTAAAATGGCCACTTGGACACAGAGCCATGCACACAGGGACACCACCACCCTGTAGAGATAAAGCAGAAGGGAGGGTGATACTTCTCCACTAGGGAATGCTGGGAAAACAGCCGAAGTCGGGGGGGGGGGGGGGCACAGAACAGACACTTCTCCAGAGCCCGCAGGAGGGGCCCACCCAGCTGATATCGTGATGGTGGACTTCTAGCCTCCGCGATCTAACAAATTACATTCCTGATGTTTAAGCTATCCAGTCTGTGCTATTTGTTACAGCAGCCCTCATACACTAATACACACCCTGAGCCTTCCTGTTCTTCACCACACTGATCAGTGGAGTAAATTGACAACTCCTAGAAAGTCGTCCTCTTTTACTTTCCAGCCAATGGACTGGACATTGTGGAGGAATTCACAGTAAACAAGACAGAGTGTTCTCCCTCCAGCTCGCAGGACGCAAGTGTGCTCCATCTGACACTTCCCAAAACACATCCACGCATAGTGTCTCTTGCAGATGGCAAGCCTTACTCGGAGGCAGGTCAAGCTGGCCGCGTTGTTCTGGCCTACAGATGAGAACACGGGGGTTTTAGAGAGCTGGAGATGTGCTTCAGAGCCTGCAGCGCGAAGGGGCAGAGAGGGAGCCAGAGCAGAGGCTTCAGAGCGCAAGGCTGTGGGGCGAGACTGTTTCCCTCAGCCTGCCCGGCTGCCTCCTTGGCAGGATGAGGAGGAACCTCTTGTCTCCCCTTGCAGGAGAAGCCGCAAGAAGAGCTGAGGTAACTGTGGAAAAAGAGCTGTTAGGATCCAAGACCTGTTCCGAGCAAGCTCCAGAAGGCCAAAGAAAGGTCTGCCAGCCAGGCCTGCTGAAGACAGATGCAGTTGCAGTGAAATGAGGGGCAGGTGCAGCCCACCCTCTGGCAGGAGCCCTTACTTACTGTGGCTCCCCTCACCCCCACCCTTCTAACTCACAGGCAGGGCAGGTTCCTGGTAACAGCGCTGCTGCCCTGTGTTGTCAAAATAGTGAGGCGCTGGAAGGAATTCACAATGAAATCTATGTGCCTCTGCAGCCTCCTAAGTGCCTGTCACTGTGGCAGTGGCTAAACCCGCTAATGTGCTAAGCATTTTCTGGCAGTGCTGCGGGGTAGGGCTGGTATTTTGGGAGCTGGGAGGAGCTTGGAGGTGACACCCCTGGGAACCCCTGGGAAGGAGGAACAGGCATGGAAAACCAACCCCGAGCACCTCGCCTGAAGTCACAGAGCCACCAAGCCATCTTTTGGGGTTCCTGAAGTTAGTGGGTATGTGGGCAGAGAGATCAAACAGCCTGGTAAGCGGCCTCAGCACAGAGGCCTCACAGGCCAGGGTTGCAAGGGACAGGGTGCTCTAGAATGGGACCGGCAGAGGATACTTTTTCTGCTGACGCAAAGCGGCATGCAACGCGGTCCAGGAGACCAGGCAGCCAGGCTTGGCCCTGGCTCAGGTTTTCTGAGTTGGCAGGGGCCAGGACCATGATGACCAAACAAAGCATAAGACAGATATTCAGAGGCAGACGGGCAAGAGGGCCCAGAGAAAAGGGACCTGGAGGACAGGGAGGGTCAATGGGAACTTGCACCATCCAGGATGCTCGGTTCCCCAGACACACTCCATTCCCTGCACTGTCTGTTTTTCAGGGGCCCTTTGAGAATGGCTCAGACATGACACAGAGAAAGAGCAGCCGTACACACACACACACACACACACACACACGCACACGCACACGCACACGCACACACGCACACACCATGAATCTGAATTCACACAAGATCCTGGTATGCTTTCATCCCTGGTGAACTCACACCTCTTAGAGGAAACCAAAGGAATTTGGGAATGAGGAAGCAGATAACAGGGTCAAATGGTAGGACTGCTCAAGGGTCCTTCCCACAACCAATGTGTGACAGGAAGTGTAGGGGGTCACAGGTGAGGCTGCACAGGTTAGGAAGACGTGGGGTCATCTTGGGAACAGAGAAGCCAATAAAACTTCAGGGATTCAACCTGAAGGAGAAGGAAAGACAACCCCAGCTGATAGATGCTGCTGAGAGCCACAGCTATCTCTGGCAAAGGGATCTTCAGACTCTCTGCAAACCCCAACCACGCAGCCAGCCAGCCACCTCCCAGCCAGCCGCGCAGAGAGCACTTGGGCTAAGTCGGAGCAAACCCACAAACCCCCAGCCAGACCTACCCCTCCTCTGCCTGCAATCCACTGCAATCTGCCGGGGGCCAGTCATCCTCGGAAAGGCAGTGTCCTTGGGGCAGCTGGAGGGAGTCTAGTCTACCAGAGCCACATGGAGCCCGGAGCGGAGACCTGGGCCTCAATGTGGCAACTGACACTTACGAGCCTTGTGTTTTAATCTGCAAACACGGAGAGGACAAAGATGCTCTTGTGAAGCGGGGAGGGGGGTATCCATTTGAGATGACGTAGGCTGGCTGCTGGGCACAAACCTGGGGAGGGGGGAGGGAGGATGCTCCATGAAGGCTGGTCCCTCTCCTCCTTTCCTTATCTCTTAACTTCTTCCTTCCTTCATTCCTTCTTCTCAGCACCACATTCATTGCAGGGACAATATGACCCAGAGTTTATGAGTTTGGGGAGACAAAGGCATACGCATGCATGTATAACCACTACTGATACATTCACGGCATCTCCTCTAAGCTAATACACTCCAAGTTACCCACCCAACTCATCCCTCCTCCTGCTGGAAATCACTTGGCCAGCAGTCTCTTTTTAGGAAGATCAGTTTGTTTTACAACACCATGAGGACATCGACCATGCCTTCTTCCCAGGAGAAATGGCGACCCAGTGCTGTGTCTTGGCGGCCCCACAAAAGCCTCTTCAGTGTCACCTCTTTCATTGAGAGGTCACATGGCTTGTCCCTTCTTTGAAGGTCCAAAGCAGCTCATCTGTATGTGTCACATAAGCTCATCAAAATCTGCCTCTGTCACACTTGGAGGGGGGGATTCCAGCAGGGGCCAACGATGATAAAACACAACTATAATCCCAGCACTTGGGAGACTGAGGCAGGAGAATCATGAGTTCAAGGCCAGTCTGGGCTACATGAGACCCTGTCTCAAAGAAAGAATAGAAAAGGAAACGAAAAAAAAAAAAAAAACTTCCATCACAGATCAGATTTTACCTACATTTCCCCGCAATACTGAGCACCAGGCTAACAGTGAGGCCAGTGTTAGCCCGATTCCAAACCAGCTAAACATCTCAATATTTTTAATTTTACAAACCTTAACCTTTACCTCATCTGCAGAAGAATTAACTCAAACTGGGTCAGAGAGCTAAATGTAAGAGCAAAATCTATGAAGGTTCTAGAAGAAAAACTGGAAGAAAATCCTGTTCACCGTAGGTTAAACAAAAAAAAAATGCCTTAACTTGGGCATCCCACTATGTTGGATTTCATCAATATTTAAAACATTTGCTCTCTGGAAGGCACTAGTATCAAAATAAAACACAAGCCACAAACTGCAAGGAAATATTTGCAGAAGGCATATCCAATAATGGATGTCTAGTCAGAATATATAAAGAACTCCTAAAATTTAATAATAAGTCAAATGACCCAATTTTTTAACAGACAAAAGAACTGAACAGACATTGCATAAAAGATGAGCTACAGATGGCCAAAAAGCATGGGAAAAAATGTTCAACATCATTAGTCATCAGGGAAATGCAATTAAAATCACAATGAGATAGCATTAAGCATCTATTCTAATGGCTAAAATTAAAAAGGCTGACAATGCTGAGCATTGGCTAGGGATACAGTGTGACTGTGGCTCTCATAGCTGCTGGTGGAAACACTAGATGCAACAGCCACTTCGGAAAGTATTCTGGCAGCATCTTATAAAGCGAAATAGGCTCTCGTGACCCAGCAATCCCACGCACAGGCATTTGAGCAAACGCTCCAGAGACATGAAAACATATGTCCATACAAAGACCTATATATGAATGTTCATAGCAGCTTCGTTGGTAACAGCTCAAACTTGGAAGCAACCCAAACACTCATCAGTTGATAAATGGATAGGCATGTTATGGTACAGCTAGCCATGCACTTGAAGGCATCTATGCATGTGATAATCTCAGTGAATCTTCAGTCCACTTTATTAGTTTCTTTTTGCTACTATAACAAATGGCCACAAACAACTTGGCTTAAAACAACACAAACGTTTTGTCTGTAGGCCACATGGCCAAAGTCAGTCTCACTGGACCGGGATCAAGTTGTCAGAAGGACTAGTTCCATGAGAGGATTAAGAAAATCGGTCTCCTTATCTGGAATAACCCCTGGAGGCTCATGACCCCTCTCTCCAAATACCAATGCTGTGTCTTCCAATCTCCCACTCTCTTCACTTAGGCTGGAAGGAACAGGTGTTGGGTCAGAAGTACAGAGGACAGCAAGTTGTAGAAACTCACAAGTCATTCCATATTCCCAGAGCATGTAATAACATTTCAGAGATGAGTATATTGAAGGCTGTCTAGCATGCCCAGGGGCCTGGGTTTAAATCCCAAGCATTATGAAAGAAACAAAAGGAGGGCTAGGGAGATGGCTGAGTGGTTAGGGAACCTGCGGAACAAACATACACACATGAGCTTGTATCCCCAACAGCCACATAAAGAGCCAGGTATGGCACAGCATGTCTGTAATTCCCATGCTAGGGAGGCAGAGGCAGAGAACCCCTGGCCAGGCAGTCTAGCCAAATTGATGACCTTCAGTTTTAAGAAGAGAGCTTGTCTCAAAAAAAAAAAAAAAAAAAAGGCAGAAAAGCAAAACACCTCTGGCCTCCATCCACAGGTTCATGCACGAATACATACATACACACACACACACACACACACACACATACACACAAGACAATACAAGCAACCAAACAAGAAGAGTGCAGTAAGATTCAAGGGAATCAAGGGCCGCACAGTATAGAATTTCCGCCATATAATAAGTCACATACAGTCCCAAGGCTTCTGAATCGAAACACAGAGTTTTTCCGGTATATGCCAGCCAGCCTTTGGCTTCCCTGACAACTTAGAAGCCTTGGACTGTGTGGGCAGCACCACCCTGTCCCGGAGCCCAGCATTCCATCCCACTCCATAGGGCACGGCCTTGCTCTTGTGGACCCTGGATTTCCCCATCTCCCGACCCTGTGGCCAGCTGATCCCCAGCCACAGTACAAAGAAAGTGTAACCTTTAATCGGCTGAGGTTTGCACCCTGCTTTATAGTTGCCGTCATTCATTCACTCGGGTTGCTTCATTTGACCATCCCCACCGTTGGGGCTAATGATGCAGACACTGTCCACCTGATCAAACAGATAAGAAAAGCTGTGACTTTCTGACACAGCCAGTGGATAGAAGCCCAGCTCAGAATCCTATCCCATCCCATCCCACTGATCCCACACGCACCAATCATCTTAGAGAAAAGACCCTAAGCCATCCCCAAGGCACGGCAGACCCTCCCTTCCTCATCTGCAAGAAGGAAACCGTGGAACCCTTCCTGCCCTGCCACCACATCAGCTATAATGAAAAAGAAAGAAAAAACCTGGGGCTGGAGAGGAGGCTCAGAGGTTGAGAACGTTTGTTGCAGACGGGTGTGGTAATGACACACGCCTTCAAGCCCAGCACTGGGGAAGCAGAGGCAGGCAGATCCCTGAGTTCAAAGCCAGCCACAGTGGTTTCAGGACAGCCAGACCCTGTATCAAAATAACAACAACAACAGCAACAAAATAATAACATTGTTACTCTTCCTAAGAACCCAAGTTCAGATCCCAATTACCCACACCAGGCGAGGCAGTTTACAACCAACTGTAACTCCAGTTCTGGCCAGTCTGATGGTCCTCTTCAGGCTCCATGGGAAGCCACATGCATGTGACGTACACATAAATAAAAGTAATAAAAGCACATTTAAAAAGAGGAAAGTTGCATGCACAAGCACTTTGCAGACTTTCAAATGCTTTAACAAAAAAGGAGAATCAGTTTTGATGATCCTCTCAAGCCATGTCACAAATATTCTCCAAAAGCAAATCATTTTCATTTCCTTTAAGCTTCAACTCTGAGAACGTTTCTCCCCCTGCTATCTTTAGCGCTATTTAAACCCGAGATAGCCTTCCCAACATCCCAACTGGATCTCAAGGTCAAATCTTCAAATGCCTCCCTCCAGCTTTACCTATTCTGAAATCAGGCAATTTCCTACATCACCACCTCCACCCCATCCCATCCTTAATCTCTCAGCAATCAGTCCCTCTTCAAGGCGACAGAGTGCTAGCACCCACAGTCAGCCCTCATCCATTGATGTCTCCCCAATCAGACCAGCCATGATGCTAACATGTGATGCTATGCGACACATTCCAGCCCCCTCTCAGACCTCACAACACCCACGGGACAAATGCAGGGATCCTCCGTGCTGTGCAGCCAAGCTCTCCAGCTCCTCCCCCACGACACCTCCATCCCACACACCAAATGGCCCCATTTCTTTGATTTAAGGGTCACAGGCGTGCATGCTCATGTGTGTGCAGAAGAAGGCCCTGCATTTTTATGTGTGTGTGGGTGTGTGTAGAGACTGTAAGTCCACCTCCAGTGTCCATCCTTGGAGGATATCCACCTTGCTTTCTCTCACAAATTCTGTCAAGGAGACCTGGGGCCCACCATGTAAGCTGGGCTAGCCGGCCAGCTGGTCCCTGGGATGCTCCTGTCTCCAGCTTCCGAGGGACTTGGATTACAAGCACATGACACCTTTTTGCATAGGTGCTAGGTATCGAACTCAGGTCCTCTTGCTTGAGCATGTTACTAACAGAGCTATGTACCCAGCTCTGGCCCCCATTTCTTAATAGCTAGGCCCTTTTCACACCTTGGTGCACCGACTACATCCACATTTTTCTTTCCTCCTATTCAGTTATGTGGAATGTTGAGTGCAACTATTACATAAGCTTAAACATATTCCAGTTAAATCAAAGAATTGGGTTGCTTAAGTCTAGCAGACAGAGGTGAGGATGTAGCTGGGTAGTAGATGCTTGCCCTAGCATGTGTAAAAATCCAATGGATTGTAGAAACAAGTATCTACCAGATCCCTGAGAAGGGTTATAATTTCTAATCCACAACAGAATAAATCAATGACTAATGGCTAATATGTACTTATTTAATTTTACTTATCTTTTTATTTTACTTTGTCTGTTTGTTTGTTTGTTTGTTTGTTAGGTAGGTAGGTAGGTAGGAGTGCACATTCCAGGGCACTCATGTGGGTGAAGTTCAAAGGGCAACTTTCAGGAGTCAGTTCTCTGCTACGAGATCTACTAATCAGAGCTCTACCAGGTTTAGGGATCAAGCCTAAGTCATCAGACTTGGCAGTGAGCTCTATTCTCCACTGAGCCAGCTTGATGGATCTTATTTATTTTAACCAGGTCTCTATATTAAAATATAATGGCAAGATGATTCAGTGAACAAAGGTGCTTACCCCTAAGCCTGAGAGCCTAAGTCCCATCCTCCGGTAGGGAGAGAATCCCTACCCACAAATTGCACTCTGACCACACCCAAGCCTGGTGCAGAAACACACACAAAGTAACTAAAGAAATAAAAATAAGATAACAAGTAAAGCTCAACCTGTACTTCATGCCACACCCCCAGTGCAATCAAAGTGGATTCTAGCATCATAGTAAAACACTAAGATTCTAGCCGGGCGGTGGTGGCACATGCCTTTAATCCCAGCACTCAGGAGGCAGAGGCAGGCAGAACTCTGTGAGTTCGAGGCCAGCCTGGGCTACAGAGTGAGTTCCAGAAAAGGCTCCAAAGCTACACAGAAAAATACTAAGATTCTAAGACTTCCAGAAGAGAGCACTGTGGGAAGTCTTCAGGACATTGGTATAGTCAAGAGTCTTGGGACACAAAAAGCAAAAACCATAAATGAAAAATAAAACTAATTTGGAATTCATCAAAATTTTTTTTAAAGATTTATTTATTTATTATGTATACAGCATGAATGACTGCAGGCCAGAAGAGGGCACCAGATCTTGTTACAGATGGTTGTGAGCCACCATGTGGTTGCTGGGAATTGAACTCAGGACCTCTGGAAGGGCAGTCAGTGCTCTTAACCTCTGAGCCATCTCTCCAGCCCTTCATCAAAATTTTTAAATTCTGCTTCTTCAAAGACATTGTTACCAACAGGGGTAATGGTTATACAACTGCACAAATATAATTAATTATAATAAATTATGTAATTAACAAGAGATACACAACCATGAATATACTTAGCATCATTAGGAATCAGGAAGGTCCAAGTTAAAACGGAAATAAGATACCATTTGCACCAACTAGAATTAGAAAGACCAACAGTGTCAACATCTAGTAAGGATGTGTACCAACAAGAATGCCCATGCACTGCTCACGGCACTGCAAGCAACCACTGTCAGAAAAGCTATAGTAATTGGAGAAGCCAGCAGCTGGAGAGATGGCTGGGTAATTCAAAGTGCTCATTGCCTTTGTACAGAACAAGAGGTAGGTTCCCAGTAGCCACATCAGATGGCTCACAACTGCTTGTCACTCCAGTTCTAGTGGATCTGCTGCTCTCCTCTGGCCTCCATGGACATCCACACACGGCATAAACTCACACAGACATACACGCGTACATATAAATAAAAATAAAAGATAAATATTTTAAATTTAAAAAAAAACGTGTATATGGTAGCTTGAATGTAATCGGCCCACATAATCCCAAAGAGAGTGGCACTATTAGGAGGTGTGGCTTTGTTGGAGTGAGTATGGCCTTGTCAGAGGAAGTGTGTCACTGTGGGGGTGGGCTTTAAGGTTTCCTACGCTCAGGATACCGCCCAGGGTCTCACTCAATTTCCTGTTGCCTGTAAGATGTAGGACTCTCAGCTCCTTCTCCAGCACCATGTCTGTCTGCATGCTGACATGCTCCCCGCCATGATGATAATGGACTGAACCTCTGAAACAGTAAGTTCACCAATTAAATGTTTTCTTTATAAGAGTTGCCGTGGTCATGATGTCTCTTCACAGCAATAGAAACCCTAACTAAGTCAATGTACTAGTCACACACCTGGAAGTTTCACTCCTAAGTATTCATCCCCATAGCAAGAGGGAAAGAATTCTATTGAAAGAAACTCACACAAAGCTGCTGTCCCAACTTAAACCATACTATTCCAAAACTGGAAACAACTCAGCTATCTGTTAACTGAAGAATTTATAAAAATTGTGGTGAGTGGATTAAGAAGTGTCAGTACGTTACACTAATTAATGGGATGCTACCAAAAACAAACTGCCAATATACATTGAGAAATGCAAGTCTTAGAGAAAAAGAGGCTAGGTGAAATGAGCGAAATTTGAAAAGATACATGCTATATAATTTTGTTTATGTACAGTTTTAGATCCAGAAAAGCTCGTCTATGGTGACATAAAGAATCAGTGGTTATCTGAGGACAGAGGTAGGGCTGACTGCAAAGAGGGACCAGAAAAACTTTTAGGATTCTAGAGTGTCCTGTTGTGGTTACACAGATATATTCATCTTTCAAACCCCCAGGATATGTAGACTAAAGTACATTCTATTGTTGTAAATTATAATAGTATAATATTGGCTTAAAACCTTTTGTGAGGCCAGGCACAACAATGCACATCTGGAATCCCAGAACTTGGAAGGTAGAGACAGGAGGATCAGGGGTTCAAGGCTATTCTTGACACACATACACACACATATGGGGGGGAGGGAGAGAGAGAGAGAGAGAGAGAGAGAGAGAGAGAGAGAGAGAGAGATGAATAAAAGAATTTTTAAAAACTTTTAAGAAACAACTATAATAGCTAACTTAAAAATTAAGATAATAAATCACCACATTTCACATACTACATTAGCACACCTTTGTTTTTATTTTAGTGACAATGCTAGCGTCATAGGGTGAGACGGACACTCAGTCAGGGTATAAGAATGAAAATATTACATTTCTAGACAGACTACAATTCAGCAATAAGGTCCAGAGCCTTAACAACTGTGGTGATTTGAGTGAGAAATGTCCCTCGGAGGTGCAGATATTTGAACACACTGTGCCCAGTTGGTGGCACTGTTTGGGAAGGTTTGGGAGGTGGTATGTCACTGGAGGTGGGCTTTAAAAGTTTTGGCTTCACCTTATTTCCAGTCTGTTCTCTCTGCATTGTGCTTGCAGTTGAGATGTGACCTCTCAGCTTCCTGCTCCTGTCACCATGTGGGTTGCTTGCTGACCTGAGGGACTCATCACTCTGGAACTGTAAGCCCAAATAAAAGTCTCACTTCTGTATGTTGCCTTGCTTGTGGTACTTTATCACATCAAGAGAAAATTATGGTGATAAATCATTTGTAATCTAGGAAATAAAGCTTGCCTGAGGATCAGAGGACAGAGTTAGCTACAGAGTTAGCCATACTTGCAGTCATGTTAGGTATGTTTTCAAGGTCAGAGATATATTTTAGAGTCTTCAAACACTTCAGAGATCTGCAGACTATGGCATTTAAGATGTTTTAATAACATAGATTTTTTTTTTTTATGACAATGAGACATGTCTGCTCCTGGCAGCACCAATCTACTTCAGAGACAATCATGGGCATCTAAGAAACTCCATATGGAGTTGACTTTCTTTGTGGCAAAAGTTAGCCACTGGGCAAGAAAGTACCCTTACATCAACTGCTGACAGTATGCTGTCCAAATGGGACACACAGGACACAAAAGGAAGGACTGCTGAATCTTACCAAGACAAGGTAGGAAGGCCCTTCAGAAAATCCTGCTTCACAGAAGTCTGCCAGATATGCTAGGCCGAAGATGGATGCCCCAACACTGCAAAGGAACCTTGGGTGACTGTCCAGGCAGCCAGCTGTTTCTGTCATTTTTTTCACATTTTTTTGGAAGCCGCTTGCCTGCACTTCCTGTTTACTTAGGTAATTATTTCCTTCTCAGGTCTCTGAGGGAGTTGAAGATTAGATAGTTATAGTTTTCTTTGTTAACAAATTCAGAAAAGAAACTCACTAAAGAGGTGTAGAGTATGTAAGTTTGAAAGACATCAAAAGATAGTTTTGGGTTGGTAATACAAGCTAGGACAGAAAGTGAATTAGGTACATTTTTGACTCACCAAAATAGGATAAATAATGGAGTATTTTCTCTGAATTTGTCAAATGTTTATAGACTGGACATTGTTAATGCAATTCTTGACTGTATATATTGTACATAGTTATTTTACTTATTGTATATAGTTTTTCTTATGTTAATTATAACCTTTTATTATTTTAGACAAAAAAAAGGGGGAAATGTGATATATTGTTTGTAATCTAGGAAATAAAGCTTGCCTGAAGATCAGAGGACCAAGACAGCCACAGAGTTAGCCATAGAGGTCAGGCAGTGGTGGTACACACCTTTAATCCTAGCACTCAGAAGGCAGAGGCAGAGATCTGTCTGGATTTCTGTGAGTTCAAGGCCACACTGGGCTACATGAGATCAATCCAGTCTGAAAGAGAAACAGAGCTAGGCAGTGGTGGCACACACCTTTAATTTCATCACTAGAAAGGTTGAAAGAGGAAGTGATATGGCTGGGCAGAGAAAGGAGTATAAGGCAGAAGGAAACAGGAACTCGTGCTCTTTCAGGCTGAGGAGTTGGTGAGGTAAGAGGTGGTGGCTGTGGCTTGCTCTGCTTCTCTGATCTTTCAGCTTTCATCCTGATGTCTGGCTCCAGGTTTTTATTATAAGACCACTTAGGATTCATGCAACAGAAAATTAATAATATAAAGTTTTCAGAGTAGTTAACCCATTTCTAGGAAACTGTGCTGAGAATGACCACAATCAGAAGTTGATAGTGGGTACCAGCAGAGCGGCTCAGTGAGTATTGTTGTCTAAGCATGGAGACCCACATTCCTTCCTCCAGCACTATGTGAAAGCCAGGTATGTTCAGGAACACGTGTAACCCCAGAGCTGAAGAACAGAGGAAGATCCCCAGGTCTCACTGGCCAGCCACTCTAGCTAAATCAGCCAGCCCAGGTTCAGTGACTGTCTCAAGGTAGACAGTAACTGAAAAAGACACCTAATGTTGAGAGGAGACTTGTAGCAGAATTGTACATACAACTTTTGTAACTGACTCAGTTATGCCAACAAGAAATTATTTAGAGGGCTGGAGAGATGGCTCAACAGTTAAGAGCACCAGCTGCTCTTTGAGAGGACCCGGGTTCCTGGCACCCACATGGAAGCTCATAACCTCCAGTCCCAGGAGACCAGGTGCCCTCTTCTGGCCTCCATGGGCACCAGGCACTCATGTGGTATACAGACATACACGCAGACAAAACACCTATACACTTAAATTTTTATTTTTACCTAAAATAAACCATCAGGAAAACACTAAGAGATCAATATTGTACAAGATAAGAACATAAAAGATGTTTTTTAATTCCCTCAACTCATATATTACAAGCGAACTTCTGAAGTCCAGATGACTTCACATGAACGGGTAAAACATGTACAGACATGACAGCATGTGTGGGTAAAGCATATTCAATTTTTCCATTGAAGCAACAATTGAAAAATCATCAAAATGTCTATCAAGAGCGGTGAAATAGAATAAATGTCATCTCTACACTTGAACTACCATGTTTCAAGTAGAATGTGCAGGTTGGGAGTACAGCCCACAGAGCCCTTGTCTACCTAGCATATCCAAAGCCCTGGATTCAAAACCCCAGTACTGTGAATAAAAGGGGGCGAATACCTGTTGCTGTAGAATAATCTGAGGTATACTATTAGTAAAAAGAAAACAAGGTACATAATAGGAGGGGGAGAAGAGGAAGGGGGTATAGTATTGGGGGGCTAAATAAATACACTATGTACTTGAGTGAAAAATGGCCTTGTGTAACCCTTTACAATAAAAATAAAACACAAAATGAGACAATACAGGACACTTGGAAAAGCAACTTTTTGAATGGAGAAAAAAATTAATTAAATAAAAACTTATAACCCTAGGACATCAGCAGAAAAATAGCAGAAATCAGACAACTCTGGGCATGGAGATAAGGGGGATGGGGGGCGGGAGGATAAAATTAACAATGTATAGAAAAGCCATAAAGAAATCTGACATTTGAAACACTAATCAAAAAGTGTGTGTGTGTGTGTGTGTGTGTGTGTGTATGTGTGTGTGTGTGTGTATGTGTGTGTGTTAAGTGTTTTAATGAGGCACCCTAAATGGATGGATAAAGCTGCTCCCAGAAGCCATAGGTTATTAAAATAATAATCCCAGCCAGCACCAGGGGTGGGATATTCCCCTATCAGTTGGTCAGGGACCCCCAAAACAATACAGGAAATTATCACTGTTGTTGACTCCACACCAGAACTAGTAGGTGAGACCCTTACCTAAGACACCACAGGCCTTGATTACAGGACATGAAGAATTCAGGCTGGACCTGGGCTGGAAGCTTCCTTCCTGCCGGCTAGCCCTCAGAGTGCCAGAGGCATGCAGGCCGCTGGGGGAGAATTCCCAGCACCCGTGTTACCCAGCTGTGGGCTCTGTGTGCAGCAATACTGACTGGCCAAGCATGATGAGCCAAGGGTACGGCACTGGCAAGCCTGTTCCAGGGGTAAGCAGCTGCTTTTTGATTGGATCTGGTACCCAACTCCCAGGATAAAACTCGTATCTGGTCGCCTAAACCCAGTCCAAAGCCTGTGGCTGGGGAGATGGTGGGCTGTCGTGGGGAAGCTGCTGTTGTTTTGCTGAATAGACATGATGTGCCCATCAAATTGCCCCTGAAAGGACTGTTGATGCCCATAAAGGGTGCTGCTGTCCTTCTTGGTCCGAGAAGATTGTTTTCATAATGGTCCGTGATGGCTGTAGAGATGCATAACTGGTCAAAAGTACCAAGACTAAAGGGCTGTGGAGTGACCAGTCATAAATGGGACATCTACATCACTTCCTCCATGGTCAGGGAACATTCCAGAAGAAGGAACGGAAAGAATGGAGGAGCCAGAGGAAGGGGGGTTGATGCTGGTGGAGAACTCAGCTTTTGTCTACAGAGTGGAAACTGTTCGATCAACACCACATATAACTTCAAAAGCAAGCTGTGACCGTTACAACTGTCCTGAAGTTCTGTGGAGGGAAAGCCTGTATGAGGGTGTGGGGGGGACCACAGCTGTAAGCCCAACACGGAGAAAAGGGGAAATAAGAGAAAGATGGAGGCGCCACCTGCCTGTCCACACCTCCAGCACAAGCTCCAGATTCCCATTATGGCCTCACTCAATTTCCCAGAATCCTTTGCTCTCATCAGACTAGATGCTTCTCTCCAGAGGCCTCACCGTTCTTCATCCTGGTTATTGAGACAAAAACACCACCGAAGACTAGGACATAAAGTCCAAGTTAGCTAGGAGGAAAAGAGAGATGGGGGGAGGGGGGGTGTTAAACTCAAGTCTCTGCAGCCAGGGTTTCAAAGAGGCAACTTAGCCAGACTTGTTAGCATAAGCCTGAAATCTCAGGATTTGCAACTGAGTCCCTAAAGTGGCAGCAGGAGGACAGCCAAGTTCAAGTCCAGCCCAAACTACATGAAGAGTTCAAGGCCAGCCTGGGTCAGGCATTGTGAAACCCTGTTTCCAAACAAAAACCAAAAGAGAAAGCACAACTGTCTGACATTATCCCGTCCGTCCTGAGTCACCTGTATCACCAACACGGAGTCCTGCACACCTGGAATCAGGGCCTCCCTCCTTAAAGGATTAGAGAAGCGAGTCCCGCAAGACTACTTCCCAATGCCAGAGGGGGGGAATTAGAAGACAGGAGAGTAGGGGGGAAAAGGAAACCTTCACTCCAACATGCAAGGACATGAGTCTCTGCCCTATCTCAGATATTATGCATTCCCAACTGGCCTGGCCAACATCCAGAGAGACTCCAGGCTGGTGAGTCCGCGAATGTGAGGCTGAGATAAGCCCGGCCGCGGCGGGGAAGCTTGCCCAGGGTTATATATGGGCTGCTGTGCACTGACATGAGGAGCCACGGGAATCTTCGGTTCCCAGGGCATTTTCTACATTCGTTTCTGCTCCCCGGGATTAAGGATCCTCTCTTGCTTCCCCCACCCCACCCCCACTTCCCCTGGACCATCAGTAGCAGTTGTCTTGTGAACATGGGAAAAGTGAGGAGAGAGGGAGAGAGAGAAGAGAGGGGATGTGTGTGTATAATGTACATCTTAAAATCCCATGGATCCTGGGTACTTGTTTACAGTAAAACAGAGTAAGAGGCACCATTTTCCCTTTATCTATGGGACAGCCACCCAGTGGCATATATTTCAAAAGCTAGAAAAAGGCCAACCTCTCGGTCAGGCCCCCAGCTGGAAACATGCTTTGAGAGCCCCTAAAATGATGCGCTTCCTTCCAGCCAAGGGGGAAGCTGAGTCCTTGCAGAAGGACGGGACGTGTCCGGACAGAAAGAAATGGGGGGGGGGGGGGGAGCCTTCTAGAAATGGAAACAGTGGAAGAAAAGCCTGGGGAGAGATCATTCTTGTGCAGGCAACAAAGGAGCCTAGGAGGAGACAACGAAATGCCTTATGGGAGCTGAGGTGTCCAGAAGCGGTGCTTATCTCCTTTCGCCGAGTCCAGGCATCCGTGAGTTTATCCTGTGAACCCTCCGAAGACAGTAAACTCCAGCCCAGTGGTACTAACAAGGTCTGGATGAAAGGAATGTCTTCCCCTCAGTCTTGCCTGAGGGTCAGACGCCTGGAAAAATTCCTGGGATGATTTGGTGTTGCCTGAGATGGCTTTGGAGCCACCCTGGCTGGAAGAGAAATGTGGTTTTGAACAAAGGCTGCCGGGACTGGTCTTGGCGAGTGAGAGACACTTTCGGGTCTCAGTACGTCTGCCCTTGCCACAGGTCAGCCTGGATCTCCTTCAACACCTCTCTTCCTTGTTTGGGGCAGGGGTTGAGAATCTCCGTCATGAAGCATTTTACATAGGTTCTGGGTATCCAAATGCAGATCCTCATGTTTGCCCAGAAAGCACTTTAACCACTGAGCTATTCCCCCCCCCCCCCAACCCCAGGCCCCATACATTCTAAATTAAACCCTTCCTCAGCAAATAAAATACCTACTGAACTGAAGACACAGGCCAGGAGGAGCAGCCTGGGGCTGGCAGGCACCCCAATTCCTACTTCCATCAGTCCTTGCTTCTCAAGCGTGTGAGTAGCTGCTCCCTGCCAAGCCCAGGCATTCTCTCTCACACACTTCTTTCATTGATCGGCTAAAAGTAAGCTCAGCACCCATCCAGCACATCTCTTCACATCTAAGAAATAGAGAAATCTCGCAGGCACTCTAAATAAGCATCAGACCCCTACAGAGTAGCACAGCCTCTATCCCCTGGCAAATCACCTCAAGGAGGCCTGTGGGGGTGGGGGGCTGAAGAAATGGCTCAGTGGTTAAGAGCATTTGATGTTCTTCCAGAGGGCATGAGTTCAGTTCCCAGCACCCACATGGGGCAGCTCACAACTGCCTGCAACTTCCAGCTCCATGGAACCCAGGGCCCTCTTCTGGCCTCCTTCAGGCACCCACATGTGGCACATTCACACGAGCGAGCGAGCGAGCAAGCGAGCGAGCAAGCGAGCAAGCGAGCGAGAGAGCATGCGAGCGAGCTCACACACGTGCATACACACACAGATTGGCTGGAATATGTTAGGGTTCCAGGCCCAGCCCACACAGGGGAACCCTGAATATCCTATCACTTAAAATGGTAGAATTAAGATAGTTCATTCACCTATGTGTACAGTACTCAAGGGACACTAAGGAGCTGGTGTGTGTGTGTGTGTGTGTGTGTGTGTGTGTGTGTGTGTGTGTGTGTGTTCCAAGAAGTCATCCCTGCTGGGCAGATGTGGTCACAGAGGTAGGAGGATTAGCCGGAGGTCGTGAGAAACATCTGCCCTGCCTGAAGATCAATAAGTGCAAATTACTTGAGAATCTGGGGTGTCCAGGAACAGCTCCGCTATGAGAGACAAATACAGATGGAGGTGGGAGGGAGAGGGAGGGGGCAGGCTAGGGACAGTCATTTATCTCAGAGGTCTCTTCCCACACCAAAATTGTAGGTTTCTAATCTGAACCTCCCCTGCCAACAACTTGAAAAAGTTGCCTGAGCTCAGGGACATTTGGAGAGAAAGTTGAATCGCGTTGTCAGATAATAAACCAAGAAGAAATTCTGAAGTCAAAACAAGGGATAAATTTTCCTTATCTCTCTAAGACATGCATCAAAGCAGCTCAGTGCTGTCTGCCCAGCCTGGGAAGATGATAATGGTTTTAATGGCCTGTAAACAACAGCACCAGCCTATGTAATAAAATTTAACCAATTAATCCTTTAGGCTTCCTCTCTGCATTCTGCTTGCCCCCACATTTTCTTTCTAAAGGCACTGGGGCAACCTTTGGGGGGAGTCTAAAAACCAGGGGAGTTGAGTCTAAAGACAAAAATGCCTATGAGTCAGTATCCAGAGAATGTGGGGTAACTGTGAAGTTGTCCAGAGAAAATGTCCAGGAAAATAAGAAGCATGGGGCCCCAAGGAACCAGCGCAAGAGGCAAATGTCATTCTTACTCAATGAGTTCATTCATTTGGGGAGCACGTGCACAAGACACCTGCAGAGGTGAGGCAGGAGTTAACAAGGAAAACACCTGTCCTCCATGGACTCACAGCCTGGGGTGCCTCTGGGAGGAAGATAGGATTCGCGGGAGCTGGGCCATGTAGCCCAGTGGTGGAGCATGTGCTGAGTATATGTGAGGCCACACCCAGCCCTGCAAGCAGGAGGAGGAGGAAGAGCAGGCCTGGGGAAACAGCTCAGACAGTGAAGTGCTTGCCACACTCAATACCCAGAACCTGAGGGAAATGCCAGGCATGGTGGCACACTTGTAATCTCAGAGCCGGGGGGGGGGGGGGGGGGCTGAACCAGGCCGGTGCCTGAGGCTTGCTGGGCCAGCCTTCTGAGCATTATCTGGGAGCCCTAGACCAAATGAGACCCCGCCTCACAAAACAAAGCAAGATAGTGGTTCTGAGGTCGAACAACACCCCAGGTTGTCCTCTGACCTCCACACGCCCACGCACATAAAAGAATGCACATATGTACACATACATACATACACATATATACACACACAAAGAACAAGGTGTGATGGTGCATGCACTTGGGAGGTAGAGGCCAGAGAATCAGGTATTCAAGGCCAGCCTGGAGTACATGAAACCCTCTCTCAAAAGACTAAAAAGAAAAGCTGGGCGGTGGTGGCGCACGCCTTTAATCCCAGCACTCGGGAGGCAGAGCCAGGCGGATCTCTGTGAGTTCGAGGCCAGCCTGGACTACCAAGTGAGTCCCAGGAAAGGCGCAAAGCTACACAGAGAAACCCTGTCTCGAAAAACCAAAAAAAAAAAAAAAAAAAAGACTAAAAAGAAAATGGGGGAGGGGATACAGTCACACTACTGAAGTTGAGTACAGACGGCATTTGCAAAGGGCCACAGAGTCCAATTATCTCTCTATCTTTTTGCTTTTTCTCTACCACTTGGGTTGACTGGGGCGGGTAGGAATCAGAAAGCCAGGCCCCTCCCTCCTGCCTGCCACAGCTCTCTCTCCTTCACCCTAGTTCTGGGGTTAAGAAATGACCTGTTGCCACTAGAGCCTCTGGCGACTTGGCCACTCAAACAACTCGAGTCATGTTGCTTCTTCCTGTGCCACTGAGGCAGAGCTTTCCTGTAAGTCTCTTTGGATTGTTCAAAATAAGCAAAACAACATTACACTGGGGTAATCTGGAGTCACATGCTTTATTTTCTATTATTTTAAGGATGTATATACATGTATGTCTGTGTGTATGTGCATGTGAGTGCAGGTGCCCATGGACTCCAGAAGAGGGCGTTGTATCCTCTGGAGCTGGAGTTACAGGCATTTGTAACATCTGTGAGCTTTCTTGATGTAGGTACTGGGAACCAAACTCAGGTCTTCTGCATGAGCACTATACAATGAACCATTTCTTCAACCCCCCATATGTTTTATTTTTTTGAAATATAACTCATATAACCCAGGCTGGTCCCAAAGTTACTCTATAGCTGTGAATGGCCTTGAACCCCTGATTTCTGTCTCTGCTTCCAGAGTGCTAGGATTGATTACAAGCCTGTGCTACAACTTACAAATTTCTGAAGAAGTTTTGTTGTTGTTTTATTTGGTGGTGGTGGTGGTGGTGGTGATGGTGGTGGGTCATGTAGAAGTCAGAAGATAACTTTTAAGAGTCAATTCTCAGCCAGGTGTGGTGGTGCATGCCTTTATCCCAGCACTTAGGAGGCAGAAGCAGGAGCATCTCTATGAGTTTGAGGCTAGCCTGGTCTACCTAGCAAGTTCCAGGACAGCCAAAGCTGCATCATTAAAAAAAAAAAAGTCAATTACCTTCTTCCATCTTGTTGGTCTCAAGGATTAAACTCAAGTCATCAGGCTTGACAGCAGGAATCTTTACCCACTGAGCCACAGTGCCAGCCTCACCCTGAAGTTTAACATAATACTAGGGATGAAAGCAGGGTCTCATGGGTGGTAGGCAAGCATTCTCCACTGAGCTAGTCCAGCTCTAAATCTTCCTATGTCCATTGGTTGTCTACTCAGCAAACCACGACTGGGCAGCTGCCACATGCTAAGCACCCAGCTGAGCATGGAGTCTTCAAGAGAACCAGGTAAGTGCAGGTCCTGCCTCCCCAAAGGGTCCCCAGACCAGTGGGGCAGAGAGGAGAAAAGGGACTATCTCCACAGCCCGGGGCAACTCCCAGAGATGATCTATAGAAGTCTTAATACATTAATTTGATTTTGCCAGGTGGAAAAGAAATGGAGACATTGGGTCAGTCCCTAGTGTGTGCTTAGAAAAGAGTGAGCCGTCCATGTCCAGACCATGGGGTGAGTGCCACTGAAGAGCAAAGGCTGGGAAGTACTGAGAGGCAGGCCAGGCAGCCAGAGCCAAGAATGCCTCGATACAGACTTGGACTTCCCCCTCTGTGCAATGAGAAAACCACGGGAGCCTATAAGCAGAGGTAGGCTCCGCTCGGATTTATATCTTAACAAGAGTATTCATTCATGCTGCTGGGTGGAGAATGCTCCAGAATGAGGAGAAACTAGGCCAACTCCAGAAACATTTTCAAAACAGAATCGACAAGACAGGGGTCCCCCAGAAGGAAGAGGGAAAGGAGGTATCAGAGATGGCTGCCACACTCCAGCTTGGGGACCCTCATCCAAGATAGAAACCAGTGAGAAAGTAAGAGGCAGGAAACATGTATGTCATGCTCAGGACATATAAGCTACTAGGGAAATGGAGCATCAGGAGTTCAAGATCAGCCTGGACTACATAACTAATTCAGGGCTAGCCTGGGCTATTTGAAACATTATCTCAAAAAAAAATGTTTTAAGGGAAGCAAGAAGAAGGGAGGAAGAGAGGAAGAAAAGGAAAGAAAGAGAAAGAAGAGAGTGGGGGGAGAAAGGAGAAACAGCTCAGTTGGTAGATTGTTCATTTGCCTACCATACACGAAGGCCTGTTTGATCTCCAGCACTACATACACCAAGTACAGCGGTGCACACCTATAAAACCATTACTGGGGAGACAGAGTCAGGAGAATTGGAAATTCAAGGTCATCCTCAACTACATAGCAAGTCCACAGTCAGTCTAGGCTACATAAGACTCTGTTTCCAAAGAGGAGGAAGAGGGAGGAGAGGGAGGAAAGGGAGGAGGAGGAGAGAAGAGAGAAACAAAGAGGGGAAGAAGAGGAAAGACCCCCTTGCTCTGTGTAGTCATCAGACAGTGGCTAAGCCTAGCCATCCTTCGCCCAGCTTTTCCTGTCTCCTCCCTGACACTGGTTCAATGTTTCTATCATGGAAGACTGTCGAAATCTCCCTGAGGTCTCTCCCAAGCCTTGGCCAGTACTAGGCAATAAGTAGCCAGTAAACGCCCATTATTAAATCGGACTCCGGAGGCCTGGAGAGCTGTCACCCTAGTTATCACCTCATTTACAGTACAGGGTGCTCCCCTTCTCTAATCCTCACTAAGCAGTTTTTATAGAATTCCTGGAATAAGTCATTCCTAGATGCTTGCTGGAGAGACCAACGACAGAACGAAAGTCTTGCCAGCTTTTTTTTTTTTTTTTTTTTTTTTTTTTTTAACGCCATTGTTCCTTAAACAAGAGATCCTCTGCACCTGCAGTAACCAGTATAGATCTGGAGGAAGATGTGTGGCTAAGTGAAATGAGCCAAGCATAGAAAGACAAACACGGGCTGGAGAGATGGCTCAGAGGTTAAGCACACTGGCTGTTCTTCCAGGGGTCCTGAGTTCAATTCCCAGCACCCACCTGGTGGCTCACAAACATGTGTAATGATATCCGGTGCCCTCGTTTGGTGTGCAGGCAGAACAGTGTATACATAATAAATAAATAAATTGAAAGACAGAAAGAAAGAAAGAAAGAAAGAAAGAAAGAAAGAAAGAAAGAAAGAAAGAAAGAAAGAAAGAAAAACACTATGTGTTCTTGCTAATATGTGGCAGCTAGAAAAGCTGAAATCATCATTGAGTAGAACAGTGGTCCCTGGAGGTTAAGACAGGAAATGAGGGGAAAGGATAGGCAGGCTGAAGGCTAGGAACCAAGAACAGTTAGGTAAAATGAGTTTTAATGTTCTACAGCACAGAGTCACTATTAAAACACTACAGCCAGGCAGTGGTTACACATGTCTATAATCCCAGCACTCGGGAAGCAGAGGTAGGTGGATCTCTGTGAGTTCGAGGCCAGCCTGGTCTACAAGAGTTCCAGGACAGCCAGGGCTGTTACACAGAAAAACCCTGTCTCAAAAAAACTAAAGGGGGGTGGAGGGGGGGACACTTTAATGTATTTGTTAAACTTTCTGAAGAACTAGAAGAGTTCAAGATTTCTCGATGCAAAGTGGTGATAAATGTACAGGAAAGCCAATATCTGGAGCCCCTACATTTTATACTGAAGTAAACCAAAAAGGAAAGGCAGGTTACAAATCAGATAATTTCAGTAAAGTGGTTCAAAGTCCTTCTAATGCTGTCCAAAAATTGGAATTATATGCCATTCTGATGGGATTAATAGATTTTTTGGAAACTCTCAACATAGTTACTAACTCTCTGTATGCCCAAAAGAGTGGTCTTACACATTGAAATTGCTGAATTTATCCCTGATGAGTCAGAATTAACTTCTTTATTTATTCAATTACAAGAAATAATCAGGAATAGGAATCATCCCTTATATATAACACACATCCAATCTCATATGGTTCTGCAAGGCCCTCTAACACAAGGTAATGATGAGACTGATAAACTATTGATAGGAAATGTGCTAGAGGCTTCAGAATTTTATAAAAGAAAAAAACATATCAATAGTAAGAGTTTTAAAAAGGAGCTTTCCATAACCTGGCAACAAGCCAAGGAAATTATAAAGAAATGTCCTACTTGTTCTTTATACAATCAAACTCCACTACCAGCAGGATGTAATCAAAATGGTACTGGCAGATAGATGTGTTTCATTTTGCAGATTTTGGAAAATTGAAATATGTATACCACACCATTGATACCTATTCAAGATTTCAATGGGCAACTGCTCTGAGTTCTGCAAAGGCTGATTCTGTAATCACGCATTTGCTAGAAGTTATGGCCATCATGGTTATATCTACAAATTAAGACTGACAATGCTCCAGCATATATCTCTGGTCAAATGAAGAGTTTTTTGCTTATTACAATATAAAGCATATTACAGGTATACCACACAATCCTACAGGCCAAGCAGTCATAGAAAGATCAAATCTAACTCAAAAGGATATGATAAATAAACAGAAAGGGGTAACAAAGACCCCCAGAAATAGATTACATAATGCTTTATTAACTTTGAACTTTCTCAGTGCTAATGAGAAAGGAACAACAGCTGTGGAGAGGCATTGAATAATAAAAAAAACTACAGAATTAAATCAACCTATATGCTTTAAAGATGTGCTGGCCTCAGAATGGAAACCAGGATATGTATTACAATGGGGAGAGGGTTTTGCTTTTGTTTCCACCAGAGAAGAAAAGCTATGGATACCAACAAAATTGATAAAAGTTTGATTTGAACAAGAGAGACCTCTTAATTAGAAGAGGTGATAGTTCATCAACCAGCATGACCATTCAATTTAAACTAACTTATATGACTAACAAATGCTTTTCATTTCATCAGATAGAACTTGCCAAAAGGGAACCTCCTCAAAGTTAGGGCTGGGGAAGGGTTTTGTTTTTTGTCTTTCAGCAGAATGAAGGCTAAGGAATCTGAAGAACACTGGACAAATGAGACATCTGAAAAAAAAGGACAAATCATACAGAAAAAATGTCCCACAAAAAAGGTTTTCTGCTGTGAACCATGACCACACCTAATAGTAACCTTTGAAGTTTTTTAGAAGATGGTGTGATCCCACAATGATGATTCCATGTGGACTATGACAATGCCGTTAAACTGACAAACACCACCCAAAGATAAGCTTTGGACCACAAACCGCTCAGGACATTTTCAAGATGGTTAGCTGAGATGATCCAGCCTCACAGACTACTCTAGCCAGGACTTGAGACAAGCCCTGCACTTTCTCATTACCCTGAGCTGGACAACAAATGATACAGCTGCCTCTCCCAGGACTTGACAATTAACCCAAAATTTTCTTTTCAGGATCCTTAGATGTCTTTGCCCCCAAACAGCAGGAAGTACTTTTAAGAACACAACACCCACATTCCCAAGAGGTGAGGCAAGTGGCTTTTGGCCTTTCAATGGGTTATGGATAATTGTCATTGTTTAGGATGGTTGGTTACAAGTTGTTAATTGTTAATGGTCAGGAAAGGGGCTAAACAAAGAAGATTAAATTCAGGGTTCTTGTTTTGAAAATAAAAAAGGGGATACAGACATGATAGGACAAAAGGTAGATTATCAAATCTATTGAATCTACTCTGAAAAGAAAAAAAGAGAATATAGATATGATAAGGTAAAAAGGTAGACTATTGAATATACTTTTAAAAAGCAACTACTAGTTTTAAATATTTTACATTGGATTGGATTTTTGTATATTGTATACAAATTTGGTGTATTGATACAAATCTGAGATTTTTGTTATTAGAGCATACTGCGCATATACTTCTAATCATGTGCAAGGTATTGTACCTATAGAGTTCATTTAACAATGTAATACAAATTGCTAGCCCTTGAAAGTTATTACTACCAACTATTTAGGATATAAAGAAATGCAAGTTAGTAGTTAGTCATTACAATCAAACTTATAGTCAAGTTAGGTATGTTTCCAAGGTCAAACAGAGATACATTTTAGATAGACAAATCATCTTCAGACACTTCAGAGATCTACAGAACATGGTATTTAAGATATTTTAATAACATAGATTCTTTTCTTATGACTATGAGACATGTCTGCTCCTGGCAGCACCAATCTACTTCAGAGACAATGATGGGCATCTAAGAAACTCCATATGGAGTTGACTTTCTTTGTGGCAAAAGTTAGCCACTGGGCAAGAAAGTACCCTTGTCTTGACTGCTGACAGTATGCTGTCCAAATGGACAAGCAGGACACAAAATAAAGGACTGCTTATTCTTGCCAAGACAAGGTAGGAAGGCCCTTCAGAATATTCTGCTTCACAGATGAGTCTGCCAGATAAACTAGGCTGAAGATGGATGCCCCAACATTACAGAGGAAACTTGGGTAACTGTCCAAGCAGCCAGCTGTTTCTGTCATTTCTCACATTTTTTGGAAGTCGTTTGCCTGCACTTTCTGTTCACTTAGGTAATATTATTTCCTTCTCAAGTCTCTGATGGAGTTGAAGACTAGATAGTTATAGTTTTCCTTGTTAACAAATTCAGAAAAGAAACTCATTAAAGAGGTGTAAAGTGTGTAAGTTTGAAAGACATCAAAAGATAGTTTTGGGTTGGTAATACAAGTTAGGATAGAAAGTGAATTAGGTACATTTTGGACTCACCAAAATAGGATAAATAATTGAGTTATTTTCTCTGAATTTGTCAAATTCTAATGGACTAGACATTGTTAGTGTAATTCTTGACTGTATATATTGTATATACTTATTGTACTTATTGTATTTAGTTTTTATTATATTAGTTATAACCTTTTATTATTTTAGACAAAAAAAAAGGGAAATATGGTAATATATTTTGTACCCTAATAAAATTTGCCTGAAGATCAAAGAGCAGAACAAACCACTAGATTAAACATAGAAGCCAGGCAGTGGCATACACCTTTAATCCTAGCACTCAGGAGGCAGAGATCTGTCTGGATCTCTGAGTTCAAAGCCACTCTGGACTACATGAGATTGACTCAGTCTAGGAAAGAAACAGAGCCAGGCAGTGGTACCTCACACCTTTAATCCCAGTACTCGGGAAGCACACATCCTTTAATCCCAGGAAGTGACGGCTGGGCAGAGAAAGGTATATAAGGCAGAAGGAGACATGAACTAGAGGCTTTTTCAGACTGAGGAGTTGGTGAGGTAAGAAGTGGTGGCTGTGGCTTGTCCCTTTGTCTCTCTGATCTTCCAGCATTTGCCCCAATATCTAGTTCCAGGTTTTTTATTAATAAGACCTTTAGAAATTCAAGCACAGATAAATGTTCTTTAAGGGAGTAAAAAGGCTAATTACCAACATTTGATCACTACACGCCATACACAGCTATTGAGTTACCACTCAGAACATTGCATATATATATATATATATATATATATATATATATATATATATATATGCATTTGT
Organism: Peromyscus eremicus; assembly: GCF_949786415.1. NCBI lineage: Eukaryota > Metazoa > Chordata > Mammalia > Rodentia > Cricetidae > Peromyscus > Peromyscus eremicus. Next base: position 81,446,837 of record NC_081430.1, read on the forward strand.
TGATGAAATAAAAAGATGGTGGCTGGAAAGATGGCTCACTCACTAAAGTGTTGGCCACAAAAGCTTGAGGATGTAAGCCCAGTATCCTGCACTCATGTAAAAAAATCGGGTGTGGTGGTGTGTATAACCTCAACACTGGGGAAGCAGTGTTGAAGATCCCTGAGCTCAATGAACAATCACTCTAGCTGCATTGCTAAGCTCTGGGTTCAACACAAGATCCCATCTCAGATTGGGGAGGAGAATGGATTTGATCAATATATATATATATACTCAAAAATAAAGAAATTTCATTAAATAAGTATGTGTTACATTCATAGTGGGGGGAAAAGAAATTTCATTTTTATGTTTTTATTAGTAGCTGTGTTTGAAATTTTCTATTTAATATATATGTGTGTATATGTGTATGTATATGTGTATATGGTTTTGTTTTTGTTTTTTCAAAACAGGGTTTCTCTGTGTAGCCTTGGCTGTCCTGGAACTCCCTCTGTAGATCAGGCTAGCCTCAAACTCAGAGATTCGCTTGCCTCTGCCTCCCAAGTGCTGGGATTAAAGGTATGTACCACTACCACCTGGCTATCTAATATATTTTTTAAATAAATGTTAGCTATATTATCTAGCAATAACAATAAGGTAGTGTCAGTATAGTTGCTGTTCTATTGCTGTGAGGACACACCGTGACCTACACAACTCTCATAAAAGAAAGCATCTCATTGAGGGCTTGCTTGTAGTGTTGAAAGGTCAGTCCATGACCATCGTGGCAGGGAGCACAGTGGCAAGCACGGCACTGGAGCCATAGCTGAGCGTTTTATACCCCGATCCACGAGCATCAGGCAGAGAGGGAGAAAGAGAGAGAGAGCGACCCTGGACCTGGCTATTGAGACTATAAAGCCCACCCCCAGCACACACCTTGTCCAACAAGAGCATACCTCCTAACCTTTCCACACAATTCACCAACTGGGTACTAAGCCTGGCAATATATGGGCCTATGAGGCCATTCTAATCCAAGCCACCACAGACAGAGAGCAACTGAAGAAAAGATCTGATATCAGCATCCATCATACATACATGTAGGAAGCCATGCACACTCACATAAATGTACACACATATATCTCACATAAGAGTGCATGCGCGCGTGCGCACACACGCGCGCGCTCTCACACACACACATACACACACACACACACACACACACACGAAAGGACCCATGATGATATATTTCTCACAAATCAGAATAATATAATTTTAAGATTAATGATCATCCTAATTAAATCAGCTCCTGGCTCGGGGAGGGGAACAGCTGTCCTGTGCACTGGAAGATGTTAAGCAGCATCCCTGGCCCCTGCCAGTTAACTACCAATAGCACTTCCCAGCTGTAACAACCAAAAAACTACCTTAGGCATTTCCAAATGTCCCTGAGAGTAAAGTTGCTCCAGCCGAGACTCACTGAACAACACAGCATAAGCCTTACTATAACTCTAACTACATTGTCCTCATCTTTAGGGCCAGTAGAAACCATCACTAAATGGGGTGAGCCCATAAACCGGCTTTGGAGACAGACACAGAGGCTGAGAGTGTGGTATTTTAACTCTCACTTGTCATTAGCTGACCTTGAATAAGGGCCCCCTCTCGGTCAACCTTCCCATCAGTTGTCTGGGGAGCATGTTACATCTTCTAGGAAGATTCAATGGTACAGCTATAGCTCAGCATGTGACTGTCAGAAGAGGGGATGTGACAATTGTGCCATTTCTACCATTTCTACCCCATAGAGCCCAGTGTCAGGTACCTAAGTAATGATGTCCACCCAAATTCCAGACATGCTGAAGCTAGACATGAGTTATAATCCCGGCAATCTGGAGGCGGAGACAGGTAGATTACCCAAGTTTGAGGCTAGCCTGAGCTACATGGTGAGTTCAAGCCCAACCAGAGCTACACAGCAAAAACTGAAAGAGCCAAACCATGAAAATGAGAAAGACTTTCTGGGTAAAAGGACCTTGCACATAATACAGCAGGCATCCCATAAACATTTATTGAATGAATAAATGGATCTCCAATCACCCAGCTCTCGACAGTCCCTTTCCACAAGCCTGACACACCTAAGTTCTTTTCTCCTTTACCAGAACATTCTCCAATTCCACTTATGGGAATTAAACCCATAAAATGAGTCTGACCAGTCTAGGTAGGAACTTTGTTGGAAACTTCTAGAAAACAGTATCAACATTCAACACCCTCTGGATAATTCTCATCCCCATCCACGACAGTGAGGCCTTTTTTAAAATCCACCCGAGAAAGTCACTTGTGCCGTCAACATCTTCTAGTTGCTGCTGTCCTGAGATATTAAACTTGGAAGTCAGCCAGGGACAGCAAAAGGAGGTGGCGAGATCCTTGAACAAAGTAGCTATAAAAGGGTGTGGGGGAGCAGGACAAACAACAAATGGGAAAAGCTGTGACCTCAAAGAACTGTGGGGGGAGGAGTTGGGGAGCCTCTGAGCTCCTTGCTGGGACACGGAAAGGTCAGAGTTCCTGCTGCTTGGCCTGTCCTCACCAAGCCCACCCGCCAGCCTCCACCTCTGCACTCTGTAGCTCCTATGAGGGGAAAAAACATATCTTGTTATTAACCAGATGCGGTCCTGGCCACAGCCCAGCCGGCAATAAATTTCCTAGGTTCATCTCACAAGTACATTTAAGTATCTCCTGACAATTTCCCAAAGGAGTGAGGTATTTTTTTGGCCATCATGGGGCCACAGGACGTTGAGTACAGGGAGAAGCCTTCAAGAGCAGGTGATTTAAGCCCTTGCTATATAAATGGAGAAACTGAGGTTTTGCCAAGTGTGCTGCAGTTGGGCAGTACTGAGCCAAGAAGTCAAGCCTTGGGGTTCTCTGTGCGGCTTGAAAACACACCAAGAACAGGAAAGGGGCACTGTCGACTGATCGATCTTACACTTCCTGCAAACAGGTGTGATCACACCCAAAGGGCTGTGTCCCATGGCCCTCCATCCGCCTACACAATGGAGAGGGTAATCACACCTTCCCACAAAAGAGAGCAGCTACTTCCTTCTCCCTCCATCCCAGGGCACCTGTCTCTACTGTCCCAGCTCATGCCAGCAATCTTCTGCAGGTCATGTGACATGATGGCCAAAACACAAAAGCACTGGAAAGACCGTTTGGGAGGCTGTGTACAAATGTCTGTGTGTCTGCGTGTGTGCACTCACTCCTGTGCACCTGAGCAGGAGAGGGGGAAACAAATGTGGCGAATGTGCTGACAGATGGTGCGTCTGAGAAGGGGGAGGGGAGGATATTATAATATTCTCAGAGCTTCTCAAAAGGTCTGAAAAGTGTGCTAAGTAAAAATAAGAGAGAGAAGCCAGGTGTGGTGGCGCACACCTTTAGTCCCAGCACTCGAGAGGCAGAAGCAGGCGGATCTCTGTGAGTTCAAGGCCAGACTGAACTACAGAGGCAGTTCCAGGACAGCCAGGGCTATATAGAGAAACCCTGTCTCCAAAAACCAAAGAGACAGAGAGAGAGAGAGACAGAGAGACAGAGAGACAGAGAGACAGAGACAGACAGAGACAGACAGAGACAGAGAGAGGAAGAAAGAGAGGGAGAGAAAGAGAGAGAGAAAGAAAGTGAGAACTAAATGACAATTTAAGGTAAATTAATCTAAAAAAATAAAAACTTCATGGAAAAGGCTAGGATCACACCTTAAATTTTATTAACCTCTTTATCTAAGGACTAACATACTCTGAAAAGGTTAGAAGGCATCCTAAATGTCAAAGGTGATCTTAAACAAGTACATGATGTTGGTGTTTATAGAAGTCATGGCAAGCTTGAGGTTCAAACCTAATTTCAAATATGTTTTACTCATCAGCTCCCAAACTACACATATGCTTCGTGATTCATAACATCAACAAAATTCAGTTTGATTTTAATTCCATTTGGAAATTTTTTCACATAAGGAAATTGTTGAATCAAAACTCATACCCAATCCACAGTCACCAGGTTCTCTATCCAAAATAGCATTTAGCTTGGGCCACAATAGAAATCTGTCCCCAGCCACATTCATGAAACTCATGCCAGCTCACAGCAGTCCATGTACGGCAGTTGAAGGACAATCATTCAAGTAGCCACATGGAATTCCACACGGCTACAGTAGGGACAAAGAGGAGAATGTTCAGAGAAATGTGGGGTTTCAGAAAGAGATTGAAGCCATGTTAGAAGGGTGGTATGCTTATCAAAGGGGCCACAAGTTCGTCCTCAGGCAATGGAATCATGGGAGAGGCTGAAGATGACAAGGATCAGATCATGCAGAGAGCGAGTGAGTGAGAGATGCTCAAAACTGGAGAGCCTAGTTGGAATGACGAAGACCTGGCCCATGTCAGTCAGAGCATGAGGGTAGAGATACAGACACATTGAAAAGAGTCCATGGACAGGACTTGGTGGGTAGATGTGGCTCAGAGGAAGAAATCCATGAGGACTTCCTCTGGCTGATTAGGTAGATGTTGACAGAGAATCCACTGGGGGGGGGGGTGAAGACTTGACAAAGGAATGTGCTGAGTTATGAGCATGCTGAGGGTCCAGCTGTATGTATGTTTATGTATGTAGAAAGAGCAAGCATGCAGGAATGATCCACTTACATATAAAAAATAATGCCATGAGCACAGAGCAGATTAGCTGAGGACCAACTGCAAAGCAAGACTGATCTAGGACAGAAAGTCAGGTGAGGGAAGGGGAGATTCCTAAGCACATTTGAGCAATCAAAGAGGCAAAGATTAAAACCTGCTTTCAGAAGACCCATTTAAACGCCTCCTTCATCCCAGGCTGGTGGCATCATGCTAGAGTGTGGGTGGGTGGGGGAAACAATGGTAAGTTTCAATAAACTCACTTCTCAACACCAAAAAGACAAATAACTGAAAGTGGGCTAAAGATTTGAATGGGTATGCATAATACAAAAAGATAGACAAATGGCCGATATGCACGTGAAAAGATACTCAGCATCCCTAGTCATTAGGGAAATGCTAATCAAAACCATAATCAAGGGGCTGGAGAGATGGCTCAGCAGTGAAGAGCACTGACTGCTCTTCCAGAGGACCCGGGTTCAATTTCCAGCACCCACACAGCTGCTCAAAACTGTCTGAAACCCTAGTCCCAGGGGATCTAATGCCCTCTTCTGGCCTCCATGGACACCAAGCATGCATGTGGTACACAGACATACATGCAGGCAAAACATTCATATACATACAGATAAATAAGTAGATAAGTACATGTATTTTTTTAAAACTATAGTGAAATACCTCTTCATGCCCACTAGGATGGGTATATTCAAAAGGGCAGACTGGGGCTGGAGAGAGAGTTCAGCAAGTAAGAGGATCTGAGTTCAGATCCCCGTACCCACATAAAAAGCTGGGCATAGTGAAGACATAATGCCCTTCAGACACAGGGCCTACAGGCCCTGAAATGGAAATGACCTGAATGCTCCCTCCCTGAAAACTAACTTCCATGGTACCAGAAGGTACCATACAAGCTTCCTAAGGAGGAAAGCAACCAACAATCCTACCCAGCTACGATGCCTATGAACCATATCCATGCCCAGAATTGCACGATGACCCTGAGGATGCAGAAGTGGCATGCATACTTTGGTATGCCAACATCTCTCTAAGTGAACTTAAGACTTTCTCAGAAAGAGGAAGACCATGCCTGTTGCTGGAAACCTAGCTAACTATTCAGTGTGTGGAGTCATGGTTATAGGAGGAGAATCTATAACCACTAATTTACTATAACTAGCATAATCTCTAACAACTATCTATAAATATTATGCCCGCAGTGTAGTCTTTACTCAAGTGTGGTCTTCATCAAGGAAACTTCTCTTTGCAACAGATGAAGACCACTATAAAAAAAAAATCACAACCAATCAAGATGTAGAGTTGTTGAGCCCAATCCCGAGGGATACATCTACCAAACACTCCTGCACCTAAGGCTCAGGGAACATTGTGGAAGAGAAGGCAGAAAGATTGTAAGAGCCAGAGGACTAGGGAGTTTGCTGTGAGATTGCGTCTCCTAGTTACATCAGAAGCTACACCCATAAGGTCTCACCAATATGACTGCCAAATGTGAGCTGAACAAGGACACCAATGGACATGCCGAAGTGGATGGGAAAAAGCCCACCAGGCCTCCACCCTACACAAAGACCTATAGGCAACAGAGAAAAGCTGGGAGTGGGAGAGGGGGTCCTCCACAAGGAAGAGCACACCAATTGGTTGTCCAGTGCCAAATGGTCAGCCCTGAGAACATACATACAAGTAATGCTATATGAACCAAGCAGGTTGTATTTAGGAATATATATGTATACACATATATGCATATAATCACAATTAACAGAAAAAGAGGTCATGAATTTGAAGGAGAGTGGGAGAGAGTGTATGGGAGGGCTTGGAGGAACGAAGAGAGGGGAGAAATGTAATTATAATCTCAAAAATAAAAAATCTGGGCATGGCCACAAGCACCTATAACACCAGCACTGGAGGGGACTGCTATGGAATATTCCTTTGCACTGTGTGAAGATGTGTCACTGTGATTGGTTTCATAAAGAGCTGAGTGGCCAATAGCTAGGCAGGAAGAGGTTGGGCGGGACTTCTGGGGACAAGAGGACTCAGGGAAGAAAAAAGGCAGGTTTGCCAGCCAGAGGCAGAGAAAGCAGCATGAGCAGTACAGAGAGATGAGTTAACGAGCCACGCAACAGAACATAGATTAAAATAAATGGGTTCATTAAAGTTATAAGAGCTAGTGGGACAAGCCTCAGCTAAGGACAAGCTTTCATAATTAATAATAAGTCTCCATGTCATTATTTGGGAGCTGGCGGTACAGAGGAAGATTTGCTACAGAGGACAGAGACAGGAGGATAGGTGGGGCTTGGTGGCTACCAGTCTAACTGGAAAAAGAAGACGGTAAAAATCTGGGTACAGTGAAAGACCCTGTCAGAAGGGAATAAGGTGAAGAGCAATGAAAAAAGACACCAGATAGCTTTCTCTGGCGCGCGCGCACACACACACACACACACACACACACACACACACATACACACACAGGTGGGGATGATAAGTGGAGCAGACACTATGGAAAACAGGCAGCCCCTCAGAAAGTTACACGTGGAGCTATTACTCTTCAGCTATGTGTTATTCAGTAGAATTGAAAGCATATGTTCTGAACCACATGGGATGGCACAAGACTGTAATCCTAGCACTCAGGGGCTGTCACAGGAGGATTGAATTTGAGGCTAGCCTGGACTATATACTGAGTTCCAGAGCAGACAAAATGACCTTATCCCAAAAAAGGAACTATAGGGCTAAAGAGATGACTCAGAGACCAAGGGCATTTGCTGCCCTTGGCAAGGCCCAGCACCCATATGGTGGCTCACAACTGCCTATAACTCCAGGTCCAAGGTATTCAATGGCGTCTTCTGGTCTCCACAGGCTCCTATATGTACATGGTGCACACACACATGTACATAAATAAGGAAGGGCAAAGGGGAGGGAGCATGCCCACAGAAAAGATGTACACACAAATATTCATTTTAGTATCCTTCATAATAGCCAACAGGTAGAAATAATCCTAATCTCCACCAACCAACGAATGGATATGTAAAATGTGATTTCACACAATAGAATACCATTCAACCATAAAAAAATGGAATATTTCTACATGCCACAATATGGCTAAACACTGAAAACATCATGCTAAGGGGAAGAAGGCAGACACAAAAGGTTACATGTATTGTGAGATTTCATGTATATAAAATATCTAGAATAGAGGAACATTCACAATGGCAGATATAGTAAATTAGTGATTTCTGGGGGTCCAGGGGATAGGGGAATGAGGAAGTGTATGCTGGATCCACAATATCGTGATCACTTTAGAACTGTTGAGTTTGATTGTGAATTCTAATATCAATCAAACAAATAATAATTAAGTTCACTTTACAAAGTTACTATAGTAGTTTGAATGTATTGCCCCCACCCATAATCTCATAGGGAATGGACACTATTAGGAAGTATGCCTTTGTTGGAGTGGGTATGGTCTTGTTAGAGGAAGTTGTGTCACTGTGGGGGTGGGCTTTGAGGTTTCCTATGTTTAGGATACCGCCCAGTGTCTCAGTCAACTTCCTGTTGCCTGCAAGATGTAGGCCTCTCAGCTCCTTCTCCAGGGCCACATCTGCCTACAGGCCACCATGTTTCCCACCATGCAACTGTAAGTGAGCCCTCCCCCGCAATTTAATGTTTTCCTTTTAAGAGTTGCCATGGCCATGGTGTCTCTTCACAGCAATAGAAACCCTAACTAAGACAGTTACCCATAGGCAAAAGGAACAGGGTAGGGTGGGGGTGGGAGTTGGAGGTTGGGGTAGTGCTGAGATACCCACTCTAGAAACTGAAGAGCCTGCTGCTAGAGAGACTCTGATATGGCTTCCCAAGCCCGAAGCCAAGGTGTAAGGCTCCGCAATGGAGAAGGAGCTGAAACATCCAGACTCATGACCCCTCCCACTTCCAAAACCCCAAAGTGCCAGAGTCCAGAAAGCTAAACAAGCAAGCAGGTATGATTGTCACCAACCAGGCCCAACCTGGGTACAGTCACCACATGGGCAGAGGTAAGAAAAGCCCCCAGGATACCAACCCCACAGTTCATGACCCTTCAACTCTTCAACATCTAAATCCTTGCTCTGTGCTCGAGAAGCACCTGCCTGAGACAGCATTCGTCACAGCATCTTCGTGACCAAGGAGTCACTTGAACCTTTGTCTCTCTTGGTTTGAGAAACAAGTGGCTTTGAAATTAGTACAACTTACGTGGTTTGGACCCAGCGCCACACCACCTGTGGCAGAACTCCAGAGAAAGCAGGGTAGGGACCGGAGGCCAGTGGCACGTTAATCCAAAGAGGTTGGAGCCCCTGGGAAGGAGGAGCTGAGGATACAGCTCAGGGACTCTCACAGAACCCCATAAAACCATCTTCTGCCTCGTCTCCACTCTGCAGCCATGTATCCCCTGCTCGGCTGCTCTGCCCCGTCTCTCTGGCCACTCCTCCAATGCCATGCTGGATAGTAGATGGACGGCATTCAAATGCTTCGAGGTGGCACTCACCACCCCTGGGAGATTGTCAAGGCAGGGAAGCAGCTCTGGGGACAAAGTCCAGGCCCCCAGGCCTGCTGTGGCCATTGAGTAAGCAGCCCCTCCTCCATCCCATACCACTCCTGCCTGTCCCAAAGTGAGATGAGCAGTGACACTCAGCCTTCCCCTGGGATTCTGACCACCTTGTGGGGAGATTATGATGGCCCTGCCGTTGTCATGCCAACCATGATATCATTCCTCTCATCATTCCACCTGGGTGGATTTTTTTTTCTTTTCCTTAAAGGACATCCTTTTACCCGTGTCTGTCTGGGGGCCCACCAAGAGGTCAGCTCTTGTCCTCCCTGGCTCCAGGTAAACTATGCTGTCTAGACTCCGTGGTCCTCATGGGAGCAGCTCCCGGGATACAGGCAAGCTCCACTCCCAGGCTGGCTGATCCACTGATTCAAAGTAGAACCAATGAAATGCTTTCAGCATCTATCAGACTGCCTGGAGGAGAGGGTATGTGGTCAGGGCCTGGCTTGGCTTGATAGGCTGGCCGGATGAAGCCACTTTCTAAGAAAAATAAGGACAAAGAGGAATAAAGATGGGGGATACGGACCCCACACTTGAGCCTGGACAGATGAACGCAGAGGACAAGAAGAAAATCATTCCCAAAAATGGCTTTCACGCTGTCCACTCCCAGAGTTGAGATTCCCACAGGAAAAGCATGTCTGTGTCTTCCTACTACACAGCAGACACTGGAAGGCTACCAGAAACCTAGTCTCTGCCTGTAAGGAACTCACAGTGTCACTGTTCACAAAGACAATGACGACAATGGTTGACTGAAAAGACCCTGACCTCGGGACAGATAAACCCAGACTCTAGAAAAACAGTCTGTCTATGGCAGAAGGTTCAGCATACAACTTGTAGACAACCACAGGTACAGGTACTGGCCCTGGGCAGGCAGACCTCGTTCCAAACCTTCCAATGAAGACCACAGCCTGTAGCACACTTCTTCCTCATTCTCTCCCGCTCCTGAGATCTGTGGGGACATTTGCAGGCAGTAAAGGAAGGCAGCAGCCAGTAAACTCTGGTGCCAGCTGGCGGAATCTCACCAGGGAAATGGCGGCCATCTGCCACAGAACGGGCAGAGGGGCCCAGGGCAGGCGTCCCTGCAGTCAGCCAACCTCTGCAGTACAGTTAACTTTTATAAACAAGCCTATTCCCGGAAGTCACCAATGCCATCGTTAAAGTCCAAAGAAAGAGTGGTCTCATCACGTTGGACACATCCAGATTTAAACAACAAAGTCGCCTTCACCAGGGCCATCGGCTTGCTGTTTCTGTCTAAACCTGACACACATTCCTGGCCTTGCCTTTCTAGTGTATAGTACATCTTCTATTACTTAAAAAATACAGACAAATATTATATATATATATATATATATATATTCAACTCGTGTGTGTGTGTGTGTGTGTGTGTGTGTGTGTGTGTGTGTGTGGTATGTGGGCATGTGTGTGCAGGGTATACATGCCCATTCATGCATGCAGAGGCCAGAAGATGATGTCTCACTGCCCTACTCTATCACTATCTACCTGCTTCCCTCAAAACAGGATCTCTCACTGAACCTAGAACCAGACTAGTGGCCAACAAGCCCCACAGCTCCTCCAGTTCCCACCCTCCAGCCCCCTGTACATCATCTTTTAATGGCTAGGAGGATAAAAATCGTATTCCCACTTTATGAATGAGGAACTAAGGAAAAGGAAATAGAAGGGGCCATCCCAGGTGACACCATTTTGCAGAACTGTGACTTTAACCTTAAGGACTCCCTTTGGGGCCCTTTTGCTGACCACAACAGTACACAGCAATTTGTACAAAAGCCCATGACCAGGCCACCAAACAAGCCACTCTTGTTAGTTCTTTTGTGGTTTGTGGGGTGGGGGTATGGCAAGCAGAGGTGGAAGACAAAGCCTCAGGAGAGTCCAAGCACTTGCTACTTGCCCCTCAAGTAGCTGATGAGATGGTTCTGGGTCCAGGTGTCACACTCAGTAACAGTGCGCTCCTTTTTAACAAGCGTCCGCTCTCACCTGTCCTAAGGCAGGTCAGCAAGATGCCCTGCTTTGCTGTGCAGTCTGCTCCCCTGAGAACAAAGTCCCAAGCAGCTGCTGCATGCACACACACATGTACGTACACACACACACACACACACACACACACACACACACACACACACATACACACACAGACCAGGCCAGCAAGTACACACAGGAAACGGTTACTGGATGGTGACTTGTGTTTTAATAGCAAAACACACCTGTGAGAGAAGGTCCTACAGAACTCTCAGCTATGATGGGAGCACGCCAGTCCCTCCTCCAGGCTCCAACCTGTGGCCACAATAATTGACACTTAAAGAGCTGGGACTCTGCAGGCAAACAGACCTGGACTTCAGTCTTGGCATCATTTATTCTGTGTGGCACCTTCGGTGACATGCAATTGTTTTTCCTCGTCCAGAAAATGGGGACATAATTATTTCACTTGGAAAAATCAGGAGACTGTCAGCATACTGCACGCGCTTCGGGGTGACAGTAGCGATTACTGAGCAGCTTGCCTGTGCCCGGCCACCCACTTCTCACCGGAGTCCTTGACTTGCAGCCACACTAACCTGTTGGGTAAATGCTTCCACTTCCGGAGCCCAGCCCTTGCCTTTCCTAGGCTGGCCCAGAGCTCAGTCTTGTTCTTCTGTTTGATTCTCTTCATTTATCCACAGGTATTTATGCACTTCTTTATGCAAGTATATGCAGAGATAATTTATTCAAATGACATTATATTGTTATGCTACTTCCCTTCACTCCACCCTCCCAAATAAGCATCCTCATCTCTGTTTATTTACCAGGGAGCTCACAGCCATAGTTTGGTTCATAAGTCCCTTAAAGCTGAGGTATTAAAGGCTTAGGCCTCAAGCCCCACGGTGCTATTGGGATGTAGCAAAGCCTCTAAGAGTTGGGGCCTAGAGGGAGGAGGCCAAGCCACTGGCGGGTGTCCTGAAGGAGGTTTTAGGACTCCCTTCTCTTCCTCTCTTTCCGTGTTAGGTAACACATCTCCAGACCCTTTTCCCTCTCTCTCACTTTGGGGACCGTGAGGTCAAAGGTTTCCTCCCCAACATGCTCCCACCATAAGGCATGATGCCATCACAGTTCCAAAGCTGTGGAGCCCGCAGGTCATGGGCTGAAATGTCAAAAGCTGTGAGCTAAAATGCAGCTCTTGTAACAGAACCCTGGCCAACATACAGTGCTAACTTCTCAGCTCCCTCTAGATTGAATATTGTTTGTTTAACAAATATTATACACATCCCTTCCCCTTTCGTTTTCCTACTATAGTTACAATTTTATAGACTTATAAAATCCTTTCACTGGTTCTTTTATGAATCATGGTAGGAAGATACCACAGCTCTTGAGTCATTCCCTTACTAATAACCATTTATTCTGTTTTAATTCTTGGCCACTACAATCAAAAGGGAGGTATCTTAGGGTTTCTATAGCTGTGAAGAGACACCATGACTATGGCAACTCTTATAAAAGAAAACATTTAATTGGAGTCGGTTTACAGGTTCAAAGGTTCAGTCCATTATTGTCATGGTGGGAAGTATGGTGGCACATAGGCAGACATGGTGCTGGAGAAGGAGCTGAGAGTTCTACATCTGAATTGGCAGACAACAGAAAGAGAAGGAACCACTGGGCCTGGCTTGGGCCTTTGAAACCCCAAAGCCCACCCCCAGTGACTTGCTTCATCCAACAAGACCACACCTATCCCAACAAGGCCACACCTATCCCAACAAGGCCACACCTATCCCAACAAGGCCACACCTCCCAATGCCACACCCTAAGCATTCAAATATATGAGTCTAAGTGGGCCATTCTTATTCAAACCACTACGGGAAGTAAGCTCTTCAATGTGTCCTTTCTAAAAACTGATACTGTGTTTGTTTGGGTAGGGTCTTGTGTCGCCCAGGCTGGATTCAAACTTGCTATGTAGAGGATGAAGGCCCCAAACATCTGATCTTCCTGTCTCTACCTCCTAAATACTAGGATTACAGGCAGGTACCACCAAGCCCAGTTTATGCGTTGTTCAGGATCAAACTAAAAGCTTCATCCAAAGAGCATTTTCTAGACAGACAAAACAAATACCAAGATGTGAGTATCAACCACCACCATGAGGTCACAAGCTGGTGAAGCATATACCTTCTGCTACTTCTCTTTAGAAAAGATACCCCTACTCCCCAAGGGATCCTGACTTCCAAACAGCAATGTCTTCCAAGGTCCTGCTGGGTCAGGGAAACCGCAGATCCTCAATGTCCTGTCTTTGGAAAAGTGCACTGGATGTGCAGATTCGCCCTTGAGAGCTAATCCCTCTAACCACCCCCTGCGGCTGGACCCTGGTTTGCATCAAAAACATCTGGGACTATTGGCAGCCATCTGCTTTTGTTTCCCTTATGCTGGAGGGGCTGGAGAGACGGCTCAGCATTCAAGAGCACTGGCTACTCTTCCAGAGGACCCAGGTTCAATTCCCAGCACTCACACAGCTGCTCACAACTATCTGTCCAGTTCCCGAGAATTCAACACCCGCTTCTGTCCTCCACAGGTACCAGGCATGTGGTGCTCAGGCATACATGTAGGCAAAACACCCATATGCATAAAATAATTATTTTTTAAAACTTCTTTAAATTGTTGGAATGAGAGAAAAAAAAGACATGATTGTTTTATGTGGAAATCAAGTGTGTGAGTGACTGGAGAAGGGGTTGATCAACATCGACCAAACGGAAGGAGATTGAAAAGATGCACTATAAAGTTCTAGCAGGCAAACTTGGGTTTCTATTTAGTCATTAACGATCCAGTAACAACAGCTAATGAGGGGTTTGCATGGGCTAGGCATTCCTATAAAAGCTCACATGTCAATCTCTGTCTATGAGGTAGGTACTAGCATATTTCCCATCCTACAGTCTCGAATGAAGGTCCAGAGAGGGTAAGGAAACTGTCTAGAGGCACACAGCTACCAAGTGACAGAGGTAGACACTGTCCCTAGTCTGTGTTCTTACTGTCTCCTACTAGGTGTTGACTAAGTCTTGGCCATGCGCTGGGTACCACACTCGACCAGAGGCAATTGAGGTGTATGAAATACTGGTGTGGGAGTTACAGTGAGGAGGCTCGCACAGACATCCAGGGGTCTCACTTTAAAATGTCAAGTTAGGAAATGGTCTCTTCCTAGATTTGAAGTCAGTGTCGTTTCTCATGGACGCCATTCTGTTTGGACAGAGTAGGGTGTCGGAGTAAATACCCTTGACGCCCTCCCCACCCCTGGCTCAGGAGATTTAGTAATATTACATTCACTGTAATTGGAAGGAAAATACCAAGCACTCTGAACATTGAAGCATAACCAATACAGAGCAGTATGATGAAGTTCACGGCACATTATAGACACACGTTCAAACTCAAACACAGTGTCCAGTAACTATGGCCCTAAGAACCACCAGGTATCTATCTTAAATATTAATTCAGAATGCCCTAAGGTGTGGACTAAGCACTGACGTGCACTTGATGTCTTCTGATGAACAGTTTTCTGACTGTGCATAAAATCCAGAACAGAGAAAAGGTTAGCATCTCATTTGAGACTCTCTGGATGGGAAGCCCAACTCCAGCCAGCACCCACACACAACCACAGACCCTTCATAAGTCTTCCTCAAGAGAAGAAGAACAAGCTTATCTGATCCAGGCCCTTGGTTGCTGTGCCCACACCGGCGCTGTGCCCACACCGGCGCTGTGCCCACACCGGTGCTGTGCCCACACCGATGCTACGCCCACACTGGTGCTTGTCACTGGCCTCTCCCTGTGGAGATGGAGATGGATGGAGTCTTGAACACACGAGATCCTTCCAGCCCATGCTGCCTTCTCCCACATCTGCCCCATTTCCTGGAAGCCAACAAGATCTTTTGAAGAGTCTGAAATTACAGCTGTTGCAATGCTACAGCTAACATAGCTTTCCAGAAGAATCTGAAGTCCAATTCCAAGGTACTGGACTCCTCAGACCACACAGAGTGAGACAGTTGCTGGGAAGTCATTATCATCCATCTCTGCTAAAATCTACATCTCTGCAGTAAAATCTACTGCACGTACCACCAAGAGATGTTAAAGTTTTTTGCTCTGAAGCCAGACAGACACTCTATCCAACCCCTGCAGCAGGTGGAAAATATGCTTTTTCTACCCATCACAAGACACCAGCTCCAGGGTAGAGGACATTCTGACCTGGGGGGGGGGGGGCACATGTTTTTGCTCTATCAAAGGAGCTCTAGAAAGAACCTCAAGAATGCTTGGGGTAGAATGCAGTGGTAGTAGAGTGCTTCCCTGGCATGTATTAGGCCCGATAGGAATCCCCAGTGTCCAGTCCAGAAAAAGAAAGTTCTCCCCAGGCTCCTAAGGGACTTTACTGGCCACCATCCATTTTATTTAGACCTACTAACTGCACCTCAGTATTTACCTCTCTCTCTCTCTTTTCCTGTGGCAACCCCCATCCACAGTTTCACCTAAGCATAGGATCATCTGCTGTAGACTACATTTCCCAGCATCTCTTGCAGCTAGACGTGGCCATGTGACTAAATTCCAGCCAATAGGATGGGAATAGCTCCTTCTCAAAGACAAGCCACTTCCCTTGGATTTCCTCACCTCCTACCTCCGACACCCGGAGACAAACTTAAGGGTGTAA
This sequence comes from Peromyscus eremicus, assembly GCF_949786415.1. NCBI lineage: Eukaryota > Metazoa > Chordata > Mammalia > Rodentia > Cricetidae > Peromyscus > Peromyscus eremicus. Next base: position 81,462,675 of record NC_081430.1, read on the forward strand.
AACAAAATCTCCCACTTGCCAATCTGATGTGCTTTCCTCAGGACTTGCTTGACAGCTAAATCCTGTCTTAGCCGTTCTATTTGGGGATCTCTTTGTCATAGCAGCTTAGCCTATATGCTAGCTTCAGCATCTAAATACACCCAGGCTGGCCATTGCTTCTCAAGCCTACAGACCTGAGTTTGATCTCAAGAACCCATGGTGGAAGGACAGAACGGACTCCCAAAAGCTGTTCTCCAGTATCACACATACACACATACATACATACATACACACACACACACACACACACACACACAATAAACTTAACTAATTACATGGTTAGTTACCCTCTATCTTCTTGTGTTCAACATCCCAAATGCCACTTCTTAGGGCTTGGGTCATAGGAGTTTCTTAGTAAACATTTGTGAACTAAATGGGGACGGGGGGAGTGCCATTATGTAATAGCGATAGAACTAGGCCCAAAGAAGCTTCCTCAGCTTATCCACATGAGTATGACGTCTGAGAAGCAGGGACTCAGGCTAGGGTCTGTGTTTAGGAATGCACTCGCAATGGGGCAGGGACATGATGACCTTACACTGTGTCTCCTGTCAGCTCTCTTCTGAGACAATGCATTTTGTGCTTAACCACAGTTAGCTGAGGCTATTGCTTGTCTCAGAATAATGAGCTCAAACTGAGCACTAACTGTGTGCCGGGCTCTGAACTAAACTCCTCATGCACCGTGGCACTCAGATTCGTTGATTCCTAACAATAACCCTAGAGGTAGGCACAATTATTTTCCCCCAAATGAGCCACTCTACCCCTCCAAAGCTCAGTAACTTGGTCCAGTGGCAAGGCTATTAACAAAGGGAAGATCCAAACCCATGTTCTCTGAACCCACACTCACTATCTTCTTAACCAGCAGCTGCCCTACTTCCCTCCGTGTATGACCGGCTTCTAGTCCTAACTACAAACTTCAAGGGCTGGGCCCAAGTTCTACGCTCATTCCAGTAGACGCCCAGAGATGTTTCTGGTGACTGTGATGCTCTTCCTCTGTGCATGACTAGCAGGGATGTACACACCCACCAGGCTACATGAGGGCAGAGTATAAACAACTTCAACTCCAAGTCCATGCCACCTCACACCTGCCCTCTCCCCCAGAGCTGTCCTGAGGCCTCCCTGACCTCTGCACCCTACCTGCCCCCACAGCTGCCACCCACAGTTGTGCATACTTTCCCCTCAGCTGTCCCTGGATTTCCTACCGGCCTTACAGCAATCCTCACCGAAGCCTTCAGGGGCCAGACATGCTGCTCTAGCTTGATGACGGTGTAGTCCAAGTTTTGCATCCTCCCTTCACCTATATTGGCCCTCGCAGCCCTTCTTTATCCATGAGAGATCTTCCCTTTTTATGCCCTCGATTCACAAAGTCAAGTCAATGGCCTCGTGGAGAAGTCTCACCCAGGGCTTGCAAACCTAAGGTCAATATGGCCTCCAGACATCTTTCCTTTGGTCTGCACTCCGCTTTTCTAAGAATTAGTTCATTCTATCTGAAGTTGTCAGAGTTCAGGGCTGAGGATGCAACTGGGTAGTAAAGCACTTGTCTGGTGTGCACACATCCCTGGGTTCAGAACCACGAGAAAAACTATTCTTGCCAGGTATGATAGTAGACACTGGAATCCCAGCACTCAAAAAGCAGCAGAAGGGCTGATGAGATGGTTTGGCAGTTAAGAGCACTGGCTGCTCTTCCAGAGGACCCAGGTTCGATTCCCAGCATCCATATGATAGCTCACAGTCATCTATAACTCCAGTTCAGGAGATCCAACTCCCTCTTCTGGCTTCCATGGGCACCGAGCCTGCACATGGTACACAGACATACATGAACACAAAATATCCATGCACGTAAAATAATTTTTAAAGGTGGAAGCAAGATGATCATAAATTCGAGGCCAGACTGAGCTACATAGCAAGTTCCAGACTAGCCCGACCTACAGAAAGAACCTGTCAAAAATAGGGTAATGGGTTTTTTGTTTGTTTGTTTGTTTTTGAGACAGGGTTTCTCTGTGTAGCTTTGGATCCTTTCCTGGAACTCTCTCTGTAGCCCAGGCTGGCGTCAAACTCACAGAGATCTGCCTGCCTTTGCCTCCTGAGTGCTGGGATTAAAGGCCTGTGCCACCACTGCCTAGCCAGGTAATGGGGTATTTTGCTTTGTTTTGTTTTGTTTTTAAGTTGTCAGAGTTTGTTTGTAAAGTCCTGTTTCAAACCTATTGAGAGCTCGGTAGCTCTGACAGCACTGGGTTCCCCTCCCCCAGGCAGGAAAAGTTGTCTTCAGTGTGGGCATCCCATCAGGAACAGGACCCTCCCAGTTTACCACACTCCCCTTCGCTTCCCTACCTCTCCCATGAGGATATCCCTTTTGTCTACAGGGCCTGCCTGACCCTCTGGGGTTTGAGTCTACCACACCTCCACTAGTGTCTCTATTTTGATGAACAAACTGGAGAGAAGAGACTCGTTCACCTGCTCTCAAAGGTGGCTTGTTGTTGGGAGTTTCTCCGGTCCCACCCAGCTCCACGGTCCCGTGTTTCTCTGGTCCTGCTTTGCCCCCACGTTCCTGCAGCCACTTATAAAATAATCATTTAGACCCTTATATTTAATTACCAACTGCATGAACTATGGCAGGCTCCTTGCTAGCTAGCTCTTATCATTTAACCCGTTTTTTATTAATCTATAAGTTGCCACGTGGCCATGGCGTTACCGGTCTGTTGGCATCTTGCTGCTCCTTGGGCGGCAGCTGGTGTCTCTCCCCCTCTGCCTTTCTCTTTCCTGTATCTCCACTTGGATTTCCTGCCTGGCTGTAAGCTTCCTTGCCATAGGTCAAAACAACTTTATTTATTAACCAATGGGAGCAGCATATATTCATAGCGTACACTTCCAACGACAGTGGCTTCGAGGGCAAGTCCGTCCTGCCTATCGCCAGGCCAAGATTCATCAAGCTCTTGGATGTCCCAGGACCTGTGCAGGGCTGGACACTGGACAGGGGCTGAAACATGGGTCCTTGAGGCCATCCACAATGTAGCTGCCAAGCTGTGGGTATGCAGTGAGCACTTCCTTTGAATGACATGGCTTCTACTGTGTGCCGTAATAATCTGATACTCCTCACCTTGCTCCAAGATTTACTCTTCCTGAGTCTGTGGCTCAGCTTATGTACCCTCAACCTGCGAAGGGGTGACCTTTCTAGAAAGCTAATCCCTCCTCGGCCTCAATCCCTACGCTTGTGTCTACTCACCCAAGCACATTCACACGTGTTGCTAGATAACACTTCTCCTCACTGGCTTTGCAGACAGGTAATGCTGGCATCCTTTGCCCCGGGGGGGGGGGGGGGGGGGGGGAGGGGGGGAATACCCGGAAGCTGGCAATTCCACTGCCCTATCCAAACAGCAGGGAGCCTTGGTGCAATGAAGATCCGGATTGCCAGATCTTCAGATTTTTTCCAGTAGCCAGGAGCATCATCCAGGGAGGAACAATGGCCTCTATTAATAAGGCCTGTGCTGAACAGCGAGCTGTGGAGCACTTGAGAGACTCTGAGGACCAGGTGCCAGAGAGTTAATCCAAACACCAGGAAGTGAAGGCTGTGCTCTGCCACCCCATTGGAAGGAAAGCTCAGCCTTGGGTGCTCCGACCCTCTTTGCACCCCGGTACCACCCAAAGCCTTGGAAGAGGACTCCAATATGCTTAGCTGTCTTGGACCTGGAGTCTTGTCTTCTCCAATCACAATACAAACTGAGACTGTCATTGATTGATTTTAATTCAGATTGATATGGCCTCCGAAATAGACCTCTTTTAGCTTTGCTTTTTTTTGAGACAAGGTCTCATGTAGTTCTGACTAGGTAGCCTGGAACTCCTGACCCTCATTCCTCCACCTCCCAAGTGCTGGGATTGCAAGCCTTGGCTACTGTGCCAGACCCAACGCTCCCATTTCTTAACTCACACTGTATTATCTGGATCTTCCCAGTAAGCGGCTTGCCAGGCCCTTTTCTTCTGTTTACAAAGAATTCATTGAGATGGAAACACTCACCTTGAAGCAGGTGTCATCCCTCTCCCCCAAACCGCATGAAATTAACATATCAATAGCCTGGCCGAGGGCCTTCTTTGAGAGGTGCAGATTATAGCTCCTCTTGCCCCTGACACTTAGAAAGCTTTTAAAAAAAGAGAGAAACAATTTCCAAATGAGAAAATGTCACAGATGGCCACAAACTAACTTCCCTGGGGAGGATCATTTTGATGCTAATATTCTTTCTCCTGGTTTTAAAAAAAAAAAAAAATGTATAAATGCCCACCTGAGGATTTCTTCCTCCCTACTGGGGCAATGGCCCTTATATCATGGGTAGATGAGGAAATGAGATGCTCAGGAAGGTGGCCATGACAGGCCAGCTCATTCGACACCTCCATTAGCCAGACCTGGCAGCTTGAACTGGGATGGGTGAGCTTTGAGGACAGCCCAGAGATTTGACTCTTCCTCTCCCTCTCTCTCTCTTCTCAACCCCCCTCCTTCTCTCTCTCTCTCTCTCTCTCTCTCTCTCTCTCTCTCTCTCTCTCCCCCCCCCCCTCTCTCCTCTCTCTCTCCTCTCTTCCAAGCATAGAGCAGACATCAGTTAATCCTCCAAAGATGCTTTCAAGGCAAACATTGTCCCTTTTGGAGCCCCGGAGCTAAGGCAGGTAGCTGGAGAGGGAACAGAGGAAGGGACAAAGGAGCTCGGAGCTCTGGGCCCAGACCTGGTTCTCTGGAGAGACTCAAGTTGCAGAAAAAGAATGAGCCCACAGAAACAGGATGAAGGAGGAGATGGCTGGCAGAGCTCCTGCCCATGAGGCTGTCTCTCAAGGCTTCCTGGTGTTCTGTCCCCTAGGATGCCACAAAGCAAAAAAAAGGTCAGAAGCCTGAGTACAACTCTGTACTGGACACCAAAAAAAGTCCCAAGAACTGGATTGTTCTCCAGAACCCATAGACAGCAAACATGTTGGGGGGTGGGGTGGGGGGCGTCCAAACCAAAGTCTGGGTCCCATTTGCCACACTGAGTTCACTCTGGCTCTCCCTCCCCTCCTTTCCTAAAATGGGGCAGGGTGGGATTTGTGTGTGAGCCGAGGCAGAGCCCTGCCTGAGTGGTCTTAGCATCCAGGCACTCGTACCCATAAGGATCACAGCTTGTCACCACCTTGGCCATAAATGTCACACATTCTCACGTTACATGTTTATCCAACCTTCACGATTTTGCTCTGAGATTCCCAGAAAAGTGGTACGCACCCCTGGTCACACTATTAAAACCGCTTCTCTTCAGCTCATATGGTCACTGTTGCTGTCTTCCTTCCTGATGTGTGTGCGGTGAATGCTCACAGTCCCCACTGTACCCAATCAACACTTGGAGTAACTTGCTTTTCCACAAACCGTGTACTGTTGGCTTTCCTAAGCAGAACCCATGCCGTGTGCAACAGAACAGACTTACTGGGCACTGAAGTGTTTATAGGAAGGAGTCCAATAGAGGATGAGAACAGGATTTCTCTCCTTTTACCAATCATCAAAGAAGTAAGGGAAATTGCTTTACAACTGACTCCTTAACAGCTATTCTGACATAGACTTGCAGACATGTTATATGCATGCTCACAACGGCATAGAAAATGCAAGGAAGGATACACTAAAAACTGTCTACAGCTATGGAGAGCAGAATGGGCACATGGGGAGGAAGTCTCGCTCTTAACATTCATTTTATTTTTTTAATTATATATACATGGGAGTAGGGGAGCATGAGTGCCAGTGTCTACTGAAGCCAGAAGAGGGTGAAGATTTCCGGGAAGCTGGAGTTACAGGTGGTTCTGAGCCACCCCACATGGGTGCTGGGAACCGAGCTCAGGTCCCGTGCAAGAGCAGTGTGCACTCTTACCCACTAAAGCTATCTCTCCAGCCCTGGAAGTCCTTCGCCCCTTGTTTTATGCCCTTTTTCCCTATACATTGTTTTTAAATAATGCACTGCTTTTTGAGTGTTGAAAAGTCACAAAATGAGAAACACACTCTAACATCATTTATTTTTCCCAAAGGGTGTCGTGTGTCCCTATTCTTTTTGTTGGTTTTTTGTTTGGTTGTTGTTTGTTTTGAGATAGGGTTTCTCTGTGTTACTCTGGCTGTCCTGGAACTCTCTGTAGACCAAGCTGGCCTCGAATTCACAGAGATCCGCTGGCCTCTGCCACCCAAGTGCTGAGATTAAAGGCATGCCGCCGCCGCCGCCGCCGCCGCCGCCGCCACCACCACCTAGCCACCACCACCTAGCAATGTGTCCCTATTCTATGCGAAGGGTAGCTTTTGAAAACATCTTGCTACCTACATGAATTGCAAACTCTTGAGACAGACATAGTGACACACACATACACACACACACACACACACACACACACATACACACACACACACACACACAATCCCAGCCCCTTGGAAGGCTGAGGCAAAAGAATCAAGGCCATCCTCTCCTACAGAGCAAGTTTGAGGCCGCCCTGGGATACATGAGACCCTACCCCACCCCCAAAAACCACCGCAAACTTTCATCATGACCTTGTCAACACCTAGGAGGCTTCCCTGGAACATACCCCACTGGGATGCACATTGGGTGGAAGAGAAAGTCAAAGCTGCAGTTGGCAGTATGCTATGTCGTCAGACACACAGAACCTGATGCATACCTCCGAGACCGGCAATATGCTCAACCTTCTTGTCTTCCCTTGAGGACGATCTGAGAAGTCATGCCTCCTTCCCCACTTGCCCATCACCAGTCAGACCTGGCTCCAGATCCCATTCCCCAGAAAACCCAAACACCGTGACACAAAAACATGCCACAGAATGACATCCCTTCAATTATCAAAGTTATCTTTTCCTTCCTTAAAAAGTGGGGCTTTTCAAAGGGTACAAACCTCTTTGGCCACCGAAGTGTTTACTTAAAAAAAAAAATTTAGGTTGGAGGCTTGGAAAATGAGGACCTCACCTCCCAAGGCCCTCACTGGTGTCACGCAATCAGAAATGAAGTAAAAATTAAGCTGAAGTGATGTGGCTGATTGGAAAACCCAAATTGTTTACAACGGCTGCACTTGACATGTTTTTCTTGTGAATGCAGCTAGACCAGAGGTTCTCAACCTTCCTAATGCTGCCACCCTTTAATACAGTTCCTCACGTTGTGGTGACCCCCAACCATAAAGTTACTTTCATTGCTACTTCATAACTGTAATTTTGCTACTATTATGAATCTCAATATAAATATCTGTGTTTCCCAGTGGTCTTAGGCCACCCCTGCAAAAGGGTTGTTCGATCCTGCAGGGGTCGCAACCCACAGGTTGAGAACCTCTGAGCTAGATAGCGTTGATAGCAAATCTGCACCTGGGGAATCTTAACATCTAGTGTGCATCCCATGTTCCTTGCACTCCTGGTATCCGGCAGTAGAAAGCTCCAGGATCCAACTGTCCATTTCAGCCTGACCCTCCAATCAAAGCTTTCTAATAGTCACAGGGGTCCTGAAGTTAATCAGTTACTGCTCACATTTGACATCACAATCCTTGAACTCACTGGGGGAAGGGGGGGGCAAATCTGTGCGACACACCAGAATGCATTTCTTTCGGGGCACGGGTGTCTTTCTCACTCCACTTTCGCCCTCCCCTTTCTGAGGCTGATTCAGAAGGGAAGGGAAGAAGCTAAGAAAACCCTCACCTTTAATATTAATCAGAACTGTGCAGTCCCCGGATGATCAGAGCCCAGACTACACAGGACTTGAAAGAACGATCGAGACTTTGATATGGAATATGAAAACCTAACAGGCAGGAGGGGTGGGAGGCATCAACCTGGGCGGCCTAGGGCTCAGCTTCTCCCAGCTCTGTCCCTGCCTTACACAGTGTCACTCGCTCCTGGTTATTAAGTCACGATGCTCTATTTACAGCCCCCTCTCTACCTTTCTGCCCGTGAGATGAACACAACGAAGCCCCGTATGGCTTTTGCTCACTTGCCATGACACATTTAAAAACAAGAAGAACCAAGAACGTTAGTTGCTACTCCCTACCTTCTTTCAATGGCATTTCCCATGTCCCATGACATCCCTACCCTAGGGAAGCAGTAGGCTGTTATTATTAGCCCCATTTTACAGAGAGCTGAGGCCCAGTGTGGTGACGTGGCGAGGCAGGGTGGTGTGTGGATGCAGCACAGATCTGTTTCGTGCATTGAAACGCGTGGCTGGGAAGACTTCGTGGGTTGTGAGAGGCTCCTGCCCATGCTCACACAGAACTCTGTCCTCCTCCACCGGTCCTATCACGCTCTGTGGAGTCAGCCTACTCCATACAGCTGAGGCTTCTATTCTTGGATTTTCGCTTTCTTCCAGGGAAGCCGCAGGTTTGATGTACCCCAAGTCCTCACACTTGCTATGCTGCTGAAGGTGCCCTTGATTTCCTAATCCTTCTGCCTCTGCCTCCCAAATTCTAGGATTACAGGCGTGCACTACCACAGACAGCTTGCCCCTGAGTTTGATAGAGAAATTTGCATCTATGCCAATCTCGGGAGCCCAATAGCCAAGGCCAGGTGGGGAGTGGGGATGGGAACAAAATGTTTTACTGACCAGAACATAAATACATGGGACTCTGGTCCATGGATAACTCTGAGTCACTGGAACAGGAGAAAGAACAGCATCTGTGCTGTTAGCTAGGGACCTCACTCCATGCACAGAATCCCACATCCGAATCCCCATCCTTAGGTATCAGGAAATTAGATTCTAGAACCTAGATGGAGCATTGCTGCCAAAGAGCTACGTGGGTTTTCAGGAAATAAGCATTTATGAGGTCACCTTACACTATGCCTTTCTAGAGCTCAGCCTGTCCAAGGGCTTCCAGCAAGAGCAGTCCGTGCGGGCTTCTCTCTGCCCAGACTCAGTGGCAGCCACACACACCTTCATCCCGTTACTGAAGACCTCTTCTTCCCAGGACACCAAAGCAGACACCATGGCTCCTCTAGCCCCACTGAATCTTTCTCCTAGACCGGTAGTTCTCAACCTTCCTAATGCTGCGACCCTTTGATACAGTTCCTCGTGTTGTGGTGACCTACAACCTGTAGCAGGCTTTCTTTTGGGCCATCAACTAGCTCCCAAATCATGACATGGAGACTTATTATTAGTTATGAAAGCTCGGCCTTATCTTATGCTTGTCCCACTAGCTCTTATAACTTAATTTAACCTGTTTCTCTTCATCTACATTTTGCCCTGGGGCTTTTTACCTTTCTCTCATCCTGTATGTCCTACTCTATGTCTGGCTGGCTGACAGCTGGCTGGCCCCGAGCATCTCCCTCTCTTTCTCCCTTGTTCTCTTCTCCCTTCTCTGCTCTCAATCCTAGATTCCTCCTCCTATTTATCCTCTGCCTGCCAGTCCCACCTATCCTTCTACTGCCTGGCTATTGGCCGCTCAGCTTTTGATTAGACCAATCAGGTACCTTAGGCAGGCAAAGCAACACCTCTTTACATCGTTAAACAAATGCAGTATAAACAAATGTAACACATCTTTGCCTAATTAAAGTAATATTCCACAACACCAGCCGTAAAAATCATTTCATTGCTGCTTCATAATTGTAATTTTGCTACTGTTACGAATCGTAATGCATATATCTCATATGCAGGATATCTGATATGTGACCCCTTCTCCAAGGGGTTGTGACCCACAAGTTGAGAAAACACTATCCTAGACCCTCTCCTCTGCATTAGAATAGCTGCCTTTCTTCTCTGATAAATCCTGGAAGGTGCCTACCCTACCCCAGCCAGAACATTCTCAATTAGCTCTCTGGGGGAGGTAGGAGCAGACAGGGAAGAAAGGGAGAGAGAGGTGGAGGTGAGGGTCTAGCATTTATGAAAGAAGTCTGTTTCCCCACCTACTTAGGGAATTCCCCAAGCCCTATCCAGGTCTAGGGAATGAAACCACCTTCTAAGAACGTGGGGGACTAGACAGACCTTCAGGAGCAGGGGACCCACCTTGCAGGAGATGGTCCTCTGGAAAGAGAGGAAAACAGACCCCCCACCCAGGTTTAAGAGCATAGCTGTTAATACGGCCCCCTTTGCTCAGCTCTGACTTGATACAAGTCACTGCCTTAAAATGTCTGTTACTGTGATGAAACACCATGAGCAAAAGCAAGTTGGGGAGGAGAGGGTTTGTTTCGCCTTACAGCTCTCGGTTCACACTCCATCATTAAGGGAAGTCAGGGCAGGAACCTGGAGGCGGGAACTTAGCATAAGGCAGAGGCCAAGGAGGAACGCTGCTTACTGGCTTGCTCCCCATGGCTTTCCCAGCTTGCTTGCTTAAACACCCCAGACCAACTGCCAAAGGGTGGCACCGCCTTCAGTGGACTGGGTCCTCCCACATCAATCATTAATCAAGAAAATGCCCCCACAGACTTTCCTGTAGGCCATCCGGTGGAAGCATTTTCTCAATTAAGGTTCCTCATCCCAGATAAATCTAACTTGTGACAATTTAACAAGGGAGAAAAAAAAAAAAAAAAAAACAACAACAGCCAGGACTGAGCCAAGCTAAACCCAGCAGTGTGAACAAGGCATGAGGCCAGCACCGGACTTCCCACACAGGAGGCCGGAGGCCACCGTGGGCTGCACAGGCGTCTCACCTTGCTGGCCACAACTCTGCCACTTCAGGGCTGAGAGTCCACTGCAACCTCTGCTCCTCTGCAGTGGACCTTTTCAGGGCTCCCCAAAAAAGGGGTGCGAAGTGGGGAGAAGGCTCCTGAAGGGATGGGGAAGCACTGGTCACCCCGGGGCAGACACCAACAGCTGAAGTGATTTGTTAGCCCTTTTTTTTTTTCCCCCATGAGTTAATTCACTTCCAGCAGATTCCATTAGTGACCTGACAGACCCAGGGCCTGGAGGAGGGCCCTGGAAGAGCTGCTGAATCAGCCACAGAAGGGGGTAGCAGGGGAGGGCCAGCCGACTTGCACGGGAGCCCTTTGCCCAGGGTTTCTGTTTGAAGAGCTTAGAATAACTGTTTGCCAAGCTATTGTTAGGGAGCACCTCCACGCCACATATAGAGAGAAAACACATGAACCTTTGGCCACTACACGTAAATGGCCAACCCGGGGCTGATGCAATGCAGGAAAAGGATTCTCCCCGTAAAACAATCTTGTCTTCCTGAGAGAGCCAGAATAAAACAAAAGCCAAGGTCATAAGGTGGTCCTATCCGCTGCTGGGGACCCATGCCTAGGGTGGGGGAGGGGCAGTGAACGCTGCAAGTTTCTGGGGGCCACTCCGGCCACGATCACAGCAAATAATAGCCACCTTTGTGAACACTTCTTTGTGAGTGTGTGTGCATGGGCACATGTGTGTATGGAGACCAGAGGACTGCTTATGGCGTCACTCCTCAGTTGTCCACCTTGATTCTGCGTGTGAGTGTGTCTGTGTGTGTGTGTGTGTGTGTGTGTGTGTGCATATCCATGTGTCTGTGTGAGTATGTGTGTCTGTGTGTCTGTATGTGTGAGTGTGTGTGCATGTCTATGTGTCTGTGTGTGTGAGTGTGTCTGTGTGTGTGTGTGTGTGTGTGTGTGTGTGTGTGTGTGTTTTAAGACAGGGTTTCTTATTAGCCTGGAGCTCACCAAGAAGGCTGGGCTGGATGGCCATCCATTCCCAAGATTCACCCGCCTCCTCCACCTCTCTAGCACCTGGATTACGAGCACCCACTGTGCCAAGTTCTGGGGATTGAACTCAAGTCCCCAGGCTTCCAGGAAGGGTTGGCCCATAGCTAAGGAGCTGGGCAGTGAGCTCTGTGTGCAGCATCTCATTTGCTCAGGACTTTGGAGTGATAAGCTGGGGGGGGGGGGGGGGGAGCGAAGTCACACAGCTGCAAGGTGGTAGAAGAGTCAGCGTGGAACAGAGGCCAGACATGTTCGAGACTTCCGGTTGTGTCCTTAACCACCCTGTGACAGAACTAAATTCCTCAAGTTACAGAAAGGCACTGAAATAAGGAAGCCATAGGAAAGCTGGCTCCAGCCCCACACAAGCCCTGCCCAGGGAAGGGCTCTCAACGGGTGACTCTAAATCCTGAACTCTGCTCTTCCACAGGGTGAATGAACTGCTTCTTAACGGCCCTTTTAGTTCAAACCACAACCACAGACAATGTGGGTACCAGCCCTGTGACTGGGTGGGGGCGGGGATGTACATAGCTAAGGCTCCATCCTTCCCTTCAAGAGGTGACTGTCCACTGGCCTCATACAAAGGCTAAGAGTTTCAGGTTCACTTCTGGCTCTGCAGTTCTACTCAGGTTCCTTTTGGACATTAGGAAGTATTTCCCGAAGCATTCTGTTTGTCTTCTGTTTATTCTATAAGGACCTACACATAGGGAGGGGGTCGGGGGAGAACAGAGTCAGGTTTTTTACCACAGTGACCAAATCACCTGACTTCCTCCCTACTTAAGGAGAAAAGGCTTAAGCTAGATGTGGTGGTACATGCCTGGAACCCCCACAGTGGAGAGATGAGAGCCAGAAAATTCAGAAATCCAGTGTCATCTTGAGCTATACAGTAAGTTTGAGATGAGGCTCAGCTACCTGAGACCATGTCAAAAAGAAAAAAAAGTGTCAGCAAGAAGCACTCAGTAGGTTTAAAAAAAAGTACATGTGACTCGAGCTTGGCGATCAGTTCAAACTCCAGAACCCACATGAAAGGAAGAAGAGAACCAATTCCATGGAGTTGTCCTCTGACATCCACATGAGCACTGTGGCATACATGCCCTCACACACACACACACACACACACACACACACACACTCACATACTAACAAATTAGCTAATTAATACATTCCAAGTTTGCTTTCTATTACTATGATTAAACACTATAACCAAAAGCAACTTGTGGAAGAAAGGGTTTATTTCAGTCTACAATTGTAGTCTATAATGAAGGGAAGTCAGAGCAGGAACCCAAAGCAGGACCCTGGAGGCAGGAGCTGATGCAGAGGTCGTGGAGGGGAGCTGCTTACTGGCTTGTGCTTTATGGCTTGCCCAGCTGCTTTCTTATAGAACTCAGGACCACCAGGCCAGGGTGGCACTACCCACAGTGGGCTGGGCCCTCCCATATTAATAATTAATCAAGAAAATGTCCCATAGGCTTGCCTACAGGCCAATCTGACAGGGGCATTTCCTCAATACGGGTACGTTACCTCTTCCCAGATGACATGAGCTTGTGTCAAATTGGCAAAAAACTAACCAGTACAATATAGATTTTTTTTTGAAGTCTTGTTATGTAACCCTGGCTGGCCTGGAACTCATAATGTAGACTAGGTCAGCCTCAAACTCAGAGATCCACCTGCTTTTACCTCTCAAGTACTGGAAATATATATACGTATAATATATTATATTATATATAATGGATATACTCACAATATATATTTAAGAAGAAAAAAATTTCTATGTCACAGTTTCAGGTGTCTCTATACTATGGCAGAGAGGCTGTGGCAGAACAGGGCAGCTCATAGCATGTGGCCAGGAAACAGAGAAAAGGGGGAGAGGCATAAAGGAAGTAGCCTGGACAAGATACAGCCAAAGACATGACCCCTGTGATCTGCTTCCTCCAGCTAGGTCCCACCTCCTACTTTTCACCACCTCCCAATAACGCCATGATTTCAGGAATCCATTAAGGGACTAATTCACTCATTTGGTTAACGGAGTCATTAAGAGCCAATCACAGGCCAGCAAGATGGCTCAATGGATAAATGTGCTTTGCCACCAAGCCTGGTGACCTGAGTTCAATCCCTGGTACCCACACGGTAGGAGGAGAGAGCCAACTCCTCTAAGTTTCCCTCTGGCCTCCACATAAGCACTGTTGTGCATGCTCGTGGGCACACACACATGCACAAACACACATACACACAGTAAACAAATGTGAAAATATCATGAGACTCATGTAATATCACATGTAATTGGTATATAATTACAATATTTTAAAATAATGCCTGAGATCTAGTTTAAATAACCCCCAATGAGGGAAGTAAGCTACTGATGACATTAAACTGACTATGAGGTGCTCAAGGTGGAAGCTGGCATCTGAAAGTTCACTATTCAACATATATTTGAATTTTCTATACTATGTGGTAAAAGAAAAAGAGAGAAAAAGAAAAGGCAACTCCTTCCACAACCAGCTGGGAGGCAGCGTTTCCCTGAAGCTGAGCTGAGCACCCACCTGGCCGCCTGGCCACCCAACTTTTCAAAGTCCTCGGTCCCCCTTCACTTGGGCTGCCACAGTTCTCCACAGCTCCCTCCCACACCCACACCATCCCCTCCAACCTTACAGAATCACATTTTTCCATCTGTTAATACAGTCTGGTGCCTGGTCACCCCCATTTGACGATACCCTTGCCCAGGGAACAGAGGGTATGGCCTGAGCAGTGTGGCTTCACACTTGCGTTCAGAGTCAGCTACCATCAGCCTCTCTGCTCTGGAGACACACCTGTGACAGGTGAGATGAGGGGGGGGGGGGCATGCTGCACGCGGGCATGTGACCATTGTGGGCAGCCCAGCAGAGTCAGGACTGAGAAGCAGCAGAGAAGCTCCAGAAGAGAGTGCCGGCCGAAACGTCACCTCCCAAGTCCTCCAAGACTCAGAGACAGGAGGATGGATGCCCTCCAAGACAACCCTGAAGCGCTTGGGATCTGGTCCAAACTAAGGAATTTCAACCTCAAAGACATAACCTGATGCCAAGAGTCAACACGCCACCTGCTTCCCATCCCAACCCAGTTCTCCGCACCACAGGGCACAGAGACCAAAACAATAGAAGCCAAACATGTAGGGAAAAGGTGACCGGGGATGGCACCCATAAGCCTCTCCTGGCCAGACCCCCCACAATGCCCCTTCAGTTAGGGTTTTAACAGCCTTTGCTGTTAATCTTTTTCACCAACCTTTACTATTTTCATGACCAGCGTCTGGTCAGCGTTGTGAGCTCTATTGTATGAGAAACAGTGGCCTGCTGCCGCTTAGCGTTTTTAACTGACCTCTGTGTTACTTGCATATACCTCTCTACATAACCTGTTTTTTTTTTGTTGTTGTTGTTGTTTTTTTTTTTTTTTTTTTTTTTTTTGGTTTTTCGAGACAGGGTTTCTCTGTAACTTTGGAGCCTGTCCTGGACTAGCTCTGTAGACCACGCTGGCCTCGAACTCACGGAGATCCACCTGCCTCTGCCTCCCGAGTGCTGGGATTACAGGCGTGCGCCACCACCGCCCGGCTTCATAACCTGTTTTTTAACTGCTAGTTCCTGGCTTTTCAATTATTATCTTCCTATCAGGGAAAAAAATGGATTTGGCTGTCTCTACCACACACATACACTTTCTTTCTCTCCAGCCCCTGGGTTTCTAGCTGCCTGCCTACAATTTGTCAGTCTCTCTATCTGCCCATCAATCCATCCATCCATCTCTCTCTCTCCCACACATCCTCTCCTCTCTTCCCCTTTGTGCTATATATTTTTTAATAGATTTCTATTTCCTCACTAATTACTGTTTCTATGGCTGTGGTTTTATGGACTCTCTTAGAGCTGAGATAATAGTATATACTATGATTACATTTGTCTCTTCTGGATAACTTATGTTCTCCGGAATTAATAGTTGGACTATTCAATTCATTTGCTTAGTGATATTATGTAGTTGTCCTGGCTGGTTTTGTGTGTCAACTTGACACAAGCTAGACTCATCAGAGAGGAGGAGACTCAGTTGAGGAAATGCCTCCATGAGATCCAGCTGTAAGGGATTTTCTTAATTAGTGATTGGTGGGGGAGGGCCTAGCCCATGGTGGGTAGTGCCATCCGTGGACTGGGGGTCCTGGGTTCTATAAAAAAGCAGGCTGAGCAAACTATGAGGAGCAAGCCAGTAAGCAGCACCACTCCATGGCCTCTGCCTCAGCTTCTGCCTCCAGGTTCCTGCCCTGCTTGAGTTCCTGTCCTGACTCTCTTTGGTGATAAATAGCAAGCCCTTTCCTCCCCAACTTGCTTTTTGGTCATGGTGTTTTATTGTAACAAGAGAAGCCCTAACTAAGACAGTACTCAACATTAATTCAAGCATTTTTTGAGGACAAACTAAGTGAATTTGGATGGGCATACATGACTCTAGCATTTTCCTGAGGGATAAACTTATTTGATCTTGGTAATATTACAGCCACCTCCCATAAGCAAGCTTGGCTATGGGAAGACACTTGCTTGGTATATACTACTAATATCTGCACTTGGTACATATTTCTGAAGGAAGGAGGGGGGGAAATCACTTTGGAAAAACTACAGCCATTTTCATATTTTCTATTTTATCACAATAATGGAAACAGAATGTCATGGGTAAAGATTTTGAAATTTTTTTTGGGGGGGGGTTTTCGAGACAGGGTTTCTCTGTGTAGCTTTGCGCCTTTCCTGGGACTCACTTGGTAGCCCAGGCTGGCCTCGAACTCACAGAGATCCGCCTGACTCTGCCTCCCGAGTGCTGGGATTAAAGGCGTGTGCCACCACCGCCCGGCTAAGATTTTGAACTTTTTAACTTGTTTCATTATATGCAGAGTCTGTACTATACTGGTCATTAGTTTAGCATCGATCTAGTGAAAAGGGATTTTCTGAGCACTTTTGCCCATAGACTTTCAGATCTGAGCACGCTCCACCTCAGTCCGGCTGCTGGAGGACTACTGAGCTATCCTTTCAGCATGGGCATGATGTGAGCATATATCGGGCACAGAGCTGACTGGCATGCATCATTGGTACTGGGAAACAGTTCTCAGACTGAGTCAAAAAATGCCCGCAGACATAAAATAGGAACTAAAGCTCAGTGCCTACCTAGTTCACTTTAGAGCAGTTCATTTGCCCCAAATCTCAACGAGACCCACTGACTCCGCCCTCCAATCTCCCCAAATGGAAACCTACAAAAGACAGGTCCAGCACCTCCCCTCCACCTAACGTGAAATCCCACACCTCCTAAGCTTCATGCTTTAAGTACAAAGCCGAGCCGACCCGCGGTTGACTCCTCACTTGTCCTCACCAGCTCATGGCCAGCCTGCTCAGGCCCAGTGCTGTGGGGTCACCTTGCCTCTCTTCTTGTCACTCTCCCGATCCAATAGCCACTCCCTGTTACTAGTCCCACCCAGGGCTGAGCTCTGTCCTCTCCCCGCTCTGCCCGCCTCCTCCAGCCCCCCCCCCTTCTCCCCTCAACAGCGGTGATGCTGTTGAGGCCCTCCAAGGGTTCCCCACTCTAAAGAGAAGCCCCTCCCTCTCTGGCCCAGTCACACCCATATACTTGTCCCTCAGGACCCCACTGAGACCCACCTGCCTGAATCCTCTCTTTCAGGTGATCCTAGAAGGACAGGTTTGGTGAGGTCCTCCCTGGCCGCATTGTTTTAAACTCTTATTCTCAGGACTCCCTGTGTCCCCTCTAGTTAGTTCCTCTGCAGACTTCCTGCCAGTTCACTTATTTACTGAAAATCTCTTCCGACAGGAACACTGAAACAAAAAAAAGCCCCGTGGTGGCAAGGCTTCTGCCCATTTCATTCACCACTGCCGGTCCAGCCGCAGGATGGTCCTGGCCACTCAACGCATGCCGGGTTAACAAGGACTTCTCGAAATAGCATCCCGACAGCAAGGGTGTTTTATTTTTATTTTATGTGTATGAGTGTTTTGTTGTGTATGGGTACCATGTGTGTTATGTGCCTGAGGAAGTCAGAAGATGTTGGGACACCCCAACCCCACCCCTGAACTGGAGGGACAAAATGGTTGTGAGTCACCATACGGCTGCTGGGAATCGAAACCAAGTCCTTTGGAAGAGCGGGGCCCATGCGCTCAACTGCTGAGCCATCTCTGCAGCCTCAAGAAGGGGAAATTTTGTAACTCCCTTCAGGATATAAGGATGCATGATTCGGTTCACTGTGCGTATGTATCTGTGTTTCTCTGTGTGTCTATGTATTTCTGTCTGTGTGTGTGTTTAGGTGTGTGCATGTGTCGTGTGTGTTTCTGTGTCTATTGCTGAGTGTGTCTGTGTGTTTCTATGTTTCTGTGTATGTGTGTTTCTCTGTGTGTCTATGTGTATGTCTGTGTGTGCATGTGTGTGTACATATGCATGTCTCTGTGTATGCATGTGTGTCTATGGCTCTGAGTGTGTCTGTGTGTTTCTACATGTTTCTGTGTATGTGTGTTTCTCTGTGTATGTGTCTATGTGTATGTCTGTGTGTGCATGTGTGTGTGTGTGTGTGTGTGTGCATGTGTGTCTATGGCTCTGAGTGTGTCTGTATGTTTCCACATGTTTCTGTGTATGTGTGTTTCTCTGTGTGTCTATGTGAATGTCTGTGTGTGTGTATGTCTATGTGTGTGCATGTGTGTGTGTGCGTATGTGTCTATAGCTGTGTGTGTGTGTGTGTGTGTGTGTGTGTGTGTGTGTGTGTTCCCTCTCCTGGTCCCTGAGATGGAAATCACCTGCTCAGTGGAGACAGGAGGAGGTACAGGTACCACTGACCAGAAGGTGATTGTCACCTACAAGCTCGAGAGGAAGAGAAGGTTGCTGAGAGGGAAGAGAAATTAGCACATAGATGAGAAACACTTTCAGAACTCCTTCTCAGGCTGTGAGTCAGCCGAGGCTGGCACCGGTGACAAATTAATTTCATGACGCCGTTGCTCACATTGGAACTTTAAGACTCTTAAAAAAAAAAAAAAAAAGCAACTGATGTGTGGAAAAGAGCCTGTGCATCTCCCTGCATATCTATTAGCTCACTCTAGTAACAGAACAAGTTGTTTTCCTAGAGCACTTGCTTTGAATGTGCACTGAACCACCTACTGTGTGCCCAATGGACCACGAGAGAACTAAAACTCTGGTAAGACTCCCACAGGTGGCACTGCCAACTGGAAGCCACCATGCTGAGTGTGCATGCTCAAAGCAGGAACCTGACTCCATGAGACCTGTTCAGACCAGTTCTGTCTGAAGGAGGCCCAGGCCTTGGAGGGCAGCAAAGACTGGTGGAGGTCATCAGAGAGAGATGGGCAGCTGGGGAAGACATGCTGGAGAGTTCTCAGAAGCAAAGGCCTGAAGGTGGGGGTTCCACAATCAAGTAGGACTGCACCTCAGAGCTCAGGGAGGGGCTGTAGAAAGGAGGGCTGCGTTAGGATACTGGGTGGTGGAGCTCTGTGCTGCTCTCCCAGACATGCCACGCGCTTCCTTCTCCCTTTACTCCACTGCACACCCTAACAGATGTACTCCCAACTCAGGACCTCCACTCAAGGTATCAGCAGCCCCCTAAGCTAGGAATGCTGCTCCCCCAGTATCTGCATGTCTCAGCTCAGCGAACATCTTCATAGGGAGCATCTAAGAGCGCTGTCTACACATAGGGACAAACCCACACACGTGTGCCCCCGACCTTGCTTCCTTTCCCTGCACAGCGCCTCTACTGTATGTTAGCCACTGCTGGTCTCCCTGACTAGAATGTGAGCCCTCTGGCAGGGACTGTGTTTTGTTAGCTTCTACATCCCAGCACCTACAGTGCTTGGCACACAGGGAGAAATCAATAAATAATTGATGGGTAAATGAACAAAAAGTACCCATAATGCTTCTGAGATTTGGGCTGTTTATTTCTGTCCCCTTCTATGGGATTAAAAATTGATATCAAAGGAAAGATTGGACTTTTGGCTACTCTGCCCCAGCCCCTCCCCACAGGGTTGCCCAGGGCTGCCACTCGGCAGATGGAAGAGTGGATGGTGGGAGATCGGATGGATGGACAGATGCTTTAATCAGTAGGGTCACTGATGACCTCATGGAACTGCTCTGTACACAGGTCTCCCAGTAAAGGGGATTTCTAATGGGAGAAATTAAGTACCTCTGGCCAGTGGTCCCATGGGCCATATTGTTGCCCCAATGACAGGTGATCAGTGTTGGGGACAGAATCCAGAGGTGACCAAGGTAAGTCAGTAGGACTTGGAGCCTGTAACTCCAGTGACTCAGAAGGCTAAAACAGGAGGATCCCAAGTTCAAAGCCTGCCAGGACCCCAGAGTGAGTTCAAGGACAACCTGAACTAATAGTGAGACCCTGTCTCAAGACAAAAATAAATGGACTAGGGATGTAGCTTAGTGGTTAGGTGCTAGAGTAAAGCCCTGTGATTAAGCAATTTCCAGTACCAGCAATAACTCCTACCCCCAACACACACACAAGACTCAGTGCTAAGCATGGGTGAGGAGAGGGGGGAAGGGAGCCAAAGAAGGCCCTAAGGCTTTTGTTTAGGTGACTGCCTTTAGGACATCAGGTTTGTTTGGTTTTTTTTGTGGCGTGGGTGGGCGGAGTGCAAGCAGCAGAATCGGATCATCAGGACGAGATGGGATTGTGGGCACCGGCCCACAGGAACTACAGCATTTACTGTCGTACTAAGGCCCAAGCAGGCTATGGACACCCACGACAAGCCACGTCTACGGAGCCATGAACCTTAACTCCAAACGGAAAGGCAAGCAGAGGCAGACAAATACACAGAGCCACCATGGGTATCAACAGACCAGATCATAGAGACATGATGTGGGGAACAATAGAATCGGCTAGGTGCACAAGGAAGATGCTCCTGAAGAGGGGGGCTTTTGTCGTGATGAGACAGAGGACATGGGTGACAGGGAAGTCCCTGCTCCAGGGCTTCCGGTCCTTTGAAGGAGTCTGAGGCAAAATCATCAGCTGACACTGGAGGGTCAGAAAAGGTTCTCAGGCAAACAGGAAACGCCTAACAACTGCTGCAACCAGGGAGTGAAAAGGGGAAGAAGAGAGCCGAGGATGGGGCCACACACGCCAAGGACTGAAACCACGGATGTGCAGAAGGCACATTCCCTGTGGCGCACATGCACACCTTGCCGATGTTATCTGTTGGCGGCACTTTATGTCCCTGCTGAGGGACAAAACCAAAAGCCCTAGCAGGGCTCGAGGATCTCCCTGACTCTACTTGCTATGAGATGGGTTTGTAACCAAGAGCAACCTCCATCCTGCCATACAGGTAAGTGGCTTTTGTTTGTCTGGGTTTTTATCTATGTGTGTATGTGCACCTGTTTGTCTGTATGTGCGGCACATTCATGTAGATACCCATGGAGACCAGTAGAGGGCATCGCATCCTCCGGAACTACAGTTACATGCAGTTATAAGCCACCCAGGCTGTCTGGGGTTTTCATTGCCTTTTTGAACCCAAGTCATGAGCAAACCCAGCCCCATGGCTTGGCTCCACACATGCCAGCTGTGGGGTCTTGAGCAAGCTGCTTTAATTTGGAATTTTCTCATCTGTACACAAGTTAATACTTGGGGGGCCGGAAAGATAGCTTAGTGGATAAAAGCATTTACCACCAAGCCTGCCGACCTGAGTTCAATCCCCCAGCCCACAGGATGGAAGAAGAAAACTGACTGCAGCTGAGTTGTCCTCGGACCTTTGCCAGTGTACCATGGCGTACACACACCAACATGCACATATACACATAAATCAAAATTGTAAAAATTATATATATATATATATATATATATATATATATATATATATATATATATTAGATTTACAATGTTCTTTTGCTCTGTCTCTTGGCTTCCACTAAATGAACGGATGGATATTTCCTGGTGTTTTGTTTTGAGTGAGGGTCTCACAAATCCCAGGCTGACCTCAAACTCGCTATATAGCCAAGGATGACTTTGATCTCCTGATCCTCCTGCCTCTGAGTTCAAGTACTAAAGCTACAGATATGCACCACACACAGTTTTTCATTGACTTACAACTTCTAGTCCCAGAGTCTTCAATTGACATTTTCATTCAGTTTGTATCTTGTCCCTCAGAACCACCCCCCTCCAAAAAAAAAGCACCCAAAGAACACAAACTCGCTCCACTTTTTAGTACTCCAGCCTTCACTGTGATGTACAGAGCCTTCCAGATGGAGAGCTGTTCAGTCGCCCTGCTGAGAGACTGGTTCCTGTCTTTGGAGGGGTCCATTTCTTCAGCTCTCTAGCTTTTCTGCCCATCAGTGAGGGACCCTCTCAGTCCAGCCTCCCACCCAACCCCAGTGAAATGAAACAGCAAAAACAATTTTTCTTTCCAGAAATCCCCTGGCCATCACTAGACCACTCCTGAGTCACATTTGGCCTTGGACCTCCGGGGCAGGCTGAATCAGAAAGACTGAAGGTAGGGCCCATCTTGCACCCACAGAGTCACAAGTTAAAGTATGTTCCTTTCCAGCCACGTGATGAAACCTTCAGGCTACCCTAAGGGTCCTTTGTGGGAAAAATGAAGCAAAGGCCATGTGGCTAAATACTGCTACTTCAAGGGGTCCTCACAGCTTTGCAGGTCACTGCCTATTAAGAAACAGTTGAGACCCTCTGTTGTATAAGAGAGGTGGGGCTCACTTGGGTTAGTGCCCACCCCCACCCTCATATTAGCTCCATGAGGTACCAGGGCTACTGCTGACCTAGGCAGACCATTTTTTGGTATGTCCAGACAGGGAAGAGAGCCCACAGCCATCTGAAGCACTTCCTAGAACAATCTTCCATCCTGAGCAGGAGCTCTGCCTGTGAGCAGAACTGCTGGAGAAGGATGAGTCAGAAGGACTATCTCCCTCTCTGGTCAACAGCCATGGGGTGGCTCGGGAACCCTGTCTTCTCTCTGTACATCTTCCCCTCAGCGATCTCAACCCAAACACAAGAGCATTCCCGGGAAGGTCTGGACGAGTACAAAGATGCCTCCCACACCTCTCACAATGGTTAAAGATGACGCGGGTGAGGGGTCTCTTGTGCCATCTTGTCTACTTTGTACAGGTTTGGAATCTCAGAGGGAGCGAAGGTCTGGTATGAATAACAATGACCCTCTACTTCCACCCTGTCACGTGCTAAGTGTACTAAGAGGATATCTGTTTTGCTGACGGAGCTCATGAGCCCTCAAAAGATGCTGATCACAGCCAGGTGTGATAAGACATACCTGGACATACCTGTAATCCTAACTGCAGGGATTGAGGGTAGGGGTCAGAAGCAGGAGGATCAGGTGTTCTGTGTCAGCCTGGGCCACAGAGGTACTCATCTTTTTTAAAAAAAAGAAAAGCTACATCTGGAAATAGATTCCAAGAAGGGAAAATACACACACACACACACACACACACACACACACACACACACACACACACATATATTACCCTTCTCACTGAAGAAAGAGTATGAAGGAAAAAGAATAACATAAGATAGAATTGGCTGTCAGCCGGGCGGTGGTGGCACACGCCTTTAATCCCAGCACTCGGGAGGCAGAACCAGGCGGATCTCTGTGAGTTCGAGGCCAGCCTGGGCTACCAAGTGAGTTCCAGGAAAGGCGCAAAGCTACACAGAGAAACCCTGTCTCAAAAAACCAAAATAATAATAATAATAATAATAATAATAATAATAATAATAATGAAAAGAAGAGGAAAAAGAAAAGCAAGAAACGGAAAATGACAAGGAAAAACTTCTGCACATGTTCAATAAAAATGTAATTTTTCCCTGAATATTTTCCAGCCATAGTTGGTTGATCTATAAATGCAAACTCCACCGGAGAGAGAGGATGTGACATCCACTGAGAGTCAGACATCTGACCTTGTGCCTCCTTCTCCACCAACTCTGACGCTTGGTAGCTGTTAATCTGGCTGTCCTAGCGTCCCTAGCCCTGGCCTCCGTGGCTGGATTCTTGTGGACCCCAAAGGAGACAACCTAGGACTCCAAAGCACGTGGCCTCCTGTGACCCCCCAGGAAGCACTGTCATCTCCCACACAGAAGACATCTTCTGCTGCGCAGAACTGTGTGTTCCGGGTGTTCGGGGCATAGGAATCAAAGAACAGGGCCTTTGGGAATCGACCTGTCCTTCAGTCTCAGGTGCCAAGCACATAGATGTCCTCAGACCACACCCTGAGAACCCCAAAGGCAGCTAGAGCAGGCAGCAGGGCCGGCAGAGGGAAGCTGTCTGCTTGACTCTGCATGGGAGGGAACAGCGGAACCTTCCGAGGATGGGGAAGAGGTATCAGCGCATTTCAAACACATGGGCTGAAGCCAGCTAGCACAGACAAAGCCCTGCGGCCAAAGCCTTCTCCAGCTAACGGCTTGTCCTTCGTGCTCATGACTGGATCTCATTCTTATACTCTACATTTAACCCAGAAATGCCTCCCCAGAGCTTGGTCAGTCCTGTCCTTCCCAGACTCCGTGGCTAAATCTCTCCATAGCTGGGAGGGAATATTTAGAATATGATCTAGATTGGAGTTGCTTCCTACCTTAAATCCTTCCACGGCTGCTTCCTGATTTAGGACAAAGTTCACAGTCATTGTGATGCCATGAGCCAGGCTTCCTGCCTTCTCTGATGCTCCGGCCTCATGGCTTTCCATAGGTCCTCCAGCAGGCCACAGGACCTTTGCACATCTATTCTCACTACCTAACAGGAACTGTTCCCTCCTCAGGGAAACTTTCCCTCCCTCCACCAGTCTACACTTTCCTGTCTTTGTGGACCTTTCAACAGAACCCAGATTCCATTTTTACTCAGGTGAGATTACGTGGTTGGTAACTGTCTTCCCAAATGAACCCCAAGCTCCATGAAGACAGAACCTGTGTGGGTTTGATTTACCACTGAATGCACAGGGACAATGTAACTGGTACAATGTACATATTCAGTAATGTTGGACAACATGTTGCCACCTGGAGGGACAAGTGGACGGTGAGGAAGCATGAAATAAAGCTCTAGATTCAAGAAGCTCAAGACAGGTCAGTGTGAGACACAGTATTCTCCCCTGGACTTGGGGAACTGAAAATTGTCTCAGTTGTCACCGGACACCCCCAGAGTTCCCTCCCTTACACAATAGAAGCTCTCTGGGACTGTCCCCAGAGGACAGTGAGAAAGCAGCTTACCCCTTAGGGAATGAAGGGGGACAAAAAAAGGGGGGGCAAGAGAAGAGACAGGGACAGGAGTGGCAGCCTTCTGAGTAACCTATTTAGCTCTCTGAAATGCAGCTTTGTCCCCGGCTATCAGGAGCCAGAAAGAGGTGGGGAGGAGAAGGTCACAGACACCAGCCACGTCCCTCCCTCTATCCCCAGCTGCAGAGCCAGAGCTCAGGTTATCTCGGAGAACTGTCTTCCCTAGAGGCCGGTGGGGGCTGGGGCGGACAGGGAGATGTAGAACAGTCAGTCACCTTAGTTAGACACAGTGGCTTTTCGCTTAGGTTATCAGACACATGCCCATTCAAGGGACACAAACCAAGCTGAAGTTTAGGTTCTCTGCCTGGGCCACTGAGTCCCATCAATTACACCACGTGGAAGGAAAAAAAAAAAAAAAAACTCTGGACAGTTAAAAATAACACAGGGGTCTGGTGTTTGGCATGCCAGCTTGTCAAGCACAGAGTGGAGCCCTGCCTCCCAGAAGAGTGTTCTGGAAACTCAAATACACACACCAGCCTGCCCAGGAGGTTAAGGGTTAGCGGGGTGCCCCAGCCTGCTCCCTATCACCCAGATAATGACAGCAGCAGCACATCCCCAATCAGGTAGATAAGCACACAGACTAACCCTCCCCCCTCCCCCCCACCCCACCCCATCCTTACATCCCCAATTAGGTAGACAAGCACACAGACTAACCCTCCACCCTTCCCCCCCCACCCCCACCCCCCGCCCCCGGGGTCTGAGGGACTTTCAGCCCTTCTCTAACTGTGAGACAGAAGGGCAGAGTCCATCCATGCAAGGAGGAGGAGGCCGCCACCGCCGCCGTGGGACACACGGAAGCTGGATGCAGGAGGCCAGGTGCCAACCCGTGTCTCGGCTCTTCCGAGGGCTGTTGTCAGGGTCTGTGAAGTTCCTATTCTTTTTCACCAGGACCCACTATCAGCAGCAATTAATTAGTATGTAAATAGTAGAGATAAATCTTCCTCAAAGCCTCTTCTAGACCATTTGTTCTAAGAGTGAAAAAAAAAATTAATGATAATACTAACCAGGTATGGTGGCCCCCCCACCTGTAATCCCAGCACACTGGAAGGAGAAGCAGGAGATCAGGAGTTCAAGGTCGGTCTCACCTCTGTAGAGTTGGAGGCCAGCCTGATCTCGGAGATCTAGTCAATAATCATCATCATCATCATCATCATCATCATCACCACCACCACCATGTTATCTTACTTCTAGCAAAGTTATAATTTCTCCTACATTTCCTTTAAAATGCCAGTATGTATTGGGGGGAGGAAGGGGTCATATCCACCAGCTTGCCTTTCCATTTTAGAGATGAAGAAACAAGTCACTGCCGACATCTGTCCCAAGGTGACATGTATCGATACTTCTAAGGACCCTGAAAATACTGCTTAATGCCGGGCGGTGGTGGCATACGCCTTTAATCCCAGCACTCGGGAGGCAGAGCCAGGCGGATCTCTGTGAGTTCGAGGCCAGCCTGGACTACCGAGTGAGTTCCAGGAAAGGCGCAAAGCTACACAGAGAAACCCTGTCTCGAAAAACCAAAAAAAAAAAAAAAAAAATACTGCTTAAGTCTCCCAACAGCCCTATCAAACCATAACTGTCAGTCATATTCCACAGATGGGGAAACTGAGTCACAGAGCTTAGGAAACCTGCCTAAAGTCATAAAGATTGGATTTGAACCCAGACTCTGGCCCAAGAGCCTGCACCTAAGCTATAGGTCACGTGACAGCGGCTCCCCTGGGTCTCGGCATCTAAGCTTACAGGGTCCTCCATAGGGATGACACAAGCCTCCTCCTGAAAACCAGCTGTAGGTAAGATGAAAGTGGATGATTGGATGGCTGGGGGTGTCTGGCAGGGGCCGGGGCCAATCCAGCCTCAGCCTTGTTCTTCTATCTGAATCATGAAACTCATTCTTGGGACCCCAGGCTTGGAGATAGAGGGTCCACATCTCTATGCTCATCCTTGGATTTAATATTTTTTATTAAACAGGGTCTCATGTAGCCCAAGCAGGCCTCAAGCTCACTACCATAGCCAAGGATGACCTTGGAGCTCCCAACTGCTGGAATTCCGGGAATGCAGTAGTGCCAATGGTGTACGTGGTACTAGAAACTAACACAGGAATTCATGCATGCTGGATAGCGCTGGATTGGATCTCTACACTGTATTTACTAGTACCATTTCCAGGTTATTGTTTTTGAAGAAAAAGAGTATTAATAGCTGGACATGGTGGCACACAGTTAGCAATAGTAAGGGAAAGCCATGAGGCTCAGAAGGCCAGCTGTGGCTGCATGACGCTTTGTCACACGCCTAAAGGCTAAAGGCACAAAACAGGGCGATACCTAACTTTTGCTGTTAATTTTGCTTTTTGTTTTTTGTTGTTTTGTTTTTGTTTTTCAAGACAGGGTCTCTCTGTGTAGCCCTGGCTGTCCTGGAACTCACACTGTAAACCAGGCAGGCCTCAAACTTAGAGATCTACCTGCCTCTGCCTCCCAAGTGCCGGGATTAAAGGGGTGCGCCAGCATCTAACTCTTTGATCAACATCTAAGTCTTTAATCCACTGCTGGGCTGGGCCCTATCCCTCAGCTCTGCCCTTTGCAGCAAGACTATCCATGCAGCTAGACAGGGCTGTCCCAAATCGGGAGGGATGATGGCTCACACCAGGACAGGTCTGGTAGTATATACCTCCTTAATCTCTACTTGCCCTGGAAGGCACCCAGGAAAGTACTCAGAACACATCACAGGGGCAGCAAAGACGGCTCAGTGGGGAAAGGTGCTTGCCTCCAAGACTGATGGCCTGGGTTCAATTCCCAGGACCCACATGGTAGATGGAAAGAACTAATTCCCACAAAGTTGTCCTCAACACACAAGCTGTGGTACACGAGCCTATGCACCTAAGCTACACACACACACACACACACACACACACACACACACACACACACAAATACGTGTAATTTTAAAAATTTGTTTTAAATGAACACATAGCACAGGAACCCAGGACCACCAGGATCCAGTTTAACCCTGAGAGCAGAGTGATTAGACGTAGACTGGAGGACCCAGAATTACAGCCCACCAAGCCAGGTTCCCCTCTGTGCCTCCGTTTGAGTTCTTTCCAGGATTTGTTCCAAACAGAGGTACACGTAGAGCCCAGCCTGGGGAAGGGTGCTCACTACTTTCTGTGCATAGACACCCAACATTTTTGTCTCTCCTGTGTTCCTTCTCACCTCATCTTCCCTGCCCCGGAAAATAAGGGGGTCCTGGATGGAGTCACCCAAATGCTTTTTTTAAAATCTTCATTCACTCCCTTTCCTATGTGATGCTCCCTAGCCTTACATTCTATGGAACAGTTCCCGGGGTCCTAACGGCAGATGGGAGTCCACTTCCTCTTTATCCCTCCATCTCAGCCAGCCCATAGCTCTCCTTTCTCTCCCATTAAATGCTGACCAGGCCCAACACTGCTTAGCTTCTGAAATACACTAGCTGTGTCCATTCAGGGTGGAGCAGCTGTAGACATCCATCTACCTTCTCCTGCTTGCAAAGACTACTTCCTTGAGGAACTACTTGCTGTCGGGAGATGTTGGAGGAGGAGGAGGAGGAATCCTTGTCTTCGATGGTGCAGCCACTGTTGAGTTCCCTTGCTCTGGTGAATAGCTCAAACTCACAACCATTTATCAAAAAACAAAAACAAGACCAAAGTTCACGAAAGCAGGAGGGGGGCTTCTTGGAGGGGGTGACCAGAAAGAGATGGAGATGAGAAGGCTGGGGGCATGATCAGAATGCATTATATACACGTGTGACATTGTCAATGAAACAAATGTGATACTAAAAACTATATGCCAGGTGTGGCGGCACACACCTCTCTTTGGTCCCAGCACTTGGGGGGTGGCGGGGCAGAGGAAGGTGGATCTCTGTGAGTTCAAGGCCTGCCTGGTCTACATAGTGAATTCCAGGTCAACCTCTTAGCACCTCACATCCCCGCAGCTTCTCTCTGTGGTCTCTAAGTTTGTCCTTTCTTCCTCACTTCCCCATCCCCACTCATAGATCCAGTGGACCGTCCTTAGAGACGAAGCCAGGTACTCTTTCCTTGCTTTTGTGCCTCTCTAATTCTTTCAGATCGCTGTGCTAGCCACAGGGCACAGGAGAAAGCTGAATGGGGAACAGAGGCAGGCGAGGAGGGGTCAGAAGAAAGCATAGGCTGGAGGTGTGAGCCTTGGCATGAAGCGGTAAGTGGATTATTCCTCCATCCGTGGCTCGGAGGGCCTTGGAGCAGCTTAGCTCTGAGCAGAGAAATGAAATAAGAAACAGAAGGCCAAAGAAAAGTCCATGGGTTCCCGGTGGGATTTTTCTTCCTGGGGATTTGAAAAGCTGAAGGAAGTCGAGCCCGGAGGAGAGATGCTAGGAGATGGGACTGCCCAAGAATGCCAGCTCTGGGTCTTAGCGAGAGGTGCATGTGTTCTCTTGAGTTCTGCAGCATTTAAACCAGTTCACCTGGGTAACTCGGGAGACAGGCACTTGGCCCAACCCTGTGCAATAGTAAAGACAGTCCCATCCATCAGAGGTTCTATGGGTCTGTATTTCCCTGTAAACTGAAGACATTCTGGGCAGATAAAGGCCAAGAATGAATGATCACCGGAAGAGAGGACAATACTATTGGGTCCTCTCAGTTTGGCAGATCATAAAATAAGAAAACAAGAGTCTTATTGCTCTAAGATCTAGCTGGGTCTCAGAGAGGCTCCAAAATTTAGACTCATAAACCAACTGGACTCCATCCCTTCCCAGACACAGGCTGGGATCTCTAGTCCCTGGGAAGGCAAACAAGGCCCCTCATAGGCTCTGGGCCAGGGAGCTTGAAGAACTTCCCAAATTTCATAAAAGCCTATAGATCAATGTTCGTCCCAAGTACCCTGTGTATCACTGACCTAAAAGGGAGAGTCCAAACCTGTTTCCAACTCCCCAGAGATACATGTCATTAGACAAAATGAGCACAGAATATGTGAAAGTATCTGCTAGACTGGGATGGCTGCCCAGAAAGGAAATGAGTGCCGGGAATGGGACAGCCCTCTTTGTCCCTTCCTCTTGAGGGGCTGGAGCGGAATTACCTCCGAGCATAGGTGCTAAGGCACTGTGACCTTTCAGAGGTGACAGGCGCTCTTGCACAGTTCTGTTCCTACAGCCTGCACTTTGTACAACGTCCTCATGCTTTCCGACCTTCTACCTTGAAGGAGGGTCAGGGTTAGGAGGTCCAGCAGACCTGGATCTGGACTAAAATTTAACTCCAAGGGTCTGACTCCTCCTCATCTTCCTCCAGACACAAAGCCGAGATTTCCCAGAAGTCTTTCTGTGACAAGTAACCCATGTCACAGAAAGATCTGGAGGATGGTGGTGCATGACGAAGGTGTGCCAGAGTTACAACCCCACGTCAGCGTCTCTCCTAGTGTGAGAGAGAGGCACTCCAATGACCCCAGAACACCCGTTCCGGCAGCAGTGCCCAGTGGAGCTATCTGCACTGGCCATGTGGGGATATCGAGTCATGGGAGTTACTATCCCACCTAGGCCCCTGCACTGTCAAAGTGTACGGAAGGCATTCTCCAAGAAGACGTAAGTACACTGAGGCCGGACTGACGTCAACTCCAGAGCCTGATAGAACAGGCAGTGTGCTCTCATCAGAGTTCAGCCTTAGCTTCAACCATTGCAGGGTTTATGCCTCCGACTTTTGCCGACTTAAAACCCCAAAAGAGGTGAACGTATAGTTCAGTCCATAGAGGACTTGCCTACCGTGGACGAAACTTGGGTTTGATCCCTTGCACCTCACACGCCGGGCACGATCACACATTCCTGTACTCCCAGCCCTTGGGAGGTGGAGGCAAGAGGATCAGGAGCTCAAGTCATTACACAGTAAGTTTTGAAGTCAGCCTAGGCTACAGAAGATCCTATCTCTGAATCCTAGCACTTGGGAGGTGGAGTTCGAGGTCAGCCTGGTCCACAAAGTGAGTTCAGGGACAGCCTGGGCTGTTACACAGAGAAAGCCTGTCTCAAAAAATCAAACAAACAAACAAACAAAATCTGGGCATGGTGGGGGCAGTGATGGCCGTGCACGCCTTTAATTCCAGCACTATGGAGGTAGAGGCAGGTGGATCTCTGTGAGTTCAAGGCCAGCCAGGGCTACACAGTGAGAACTCAGCTCAAAAAAATTGAATTAAATTAAACCCCTAAAAGACTAGAGTTGAACTTAACAATAAAGTATTTGCCTAGCATTTGCAAGACCCTAGGTTCAATTCCCCCACACCACAAAAAATAAACATAAAATCCAGGAAAAGGTCCTTCGGCATACATAAGGCTAAAGGAAATAAATGCTATACAGTGCTGAGCACATATTACACACTCGATAAAATGTGGTAAGGTCCATCCATAGCTGTTCACAAACCCTGAGTTACATATCCCCGAAAGAAACGAAAGCAGTCCGAGTGTGGTGGCCCACGCCTGTAATCCCAGCATTCAGGAGGCTGAAGCAGGTCAAACGCTGTGAGTTCAAGGCTAGCCTGGGCTCCAGAGTGAAAAAGAAAAAGGGGTTGCCTTTACTTCTTAACACCAAAGTGGAGTCAGGTGTGGTGGCGCACGCCTTTAATCCCAGCACTTGAGAGGCAGAGGCAGGAGGATCTCTGTGAGTTCGAGGCCAGCCTGGTCTATAAACTGAGTTCCAGGACAGCCAGGGCTGTTACACAGAGAAACTCTGTCTTTGGGGGGGGGGGGGGGAGAGACCAAAGTGGGAAGCCAAGCCATTTGTATCTACTAGAGCAAATGACAAGGCTCGGAAACAGCCATTCCCCCACATGTCACACAGTCAAGCCTGTGTCTGATGCCTGACACCTGAAATTAAAGAACGTTTAAAAACAAATCGACTGCCTTTCCCAAATGCATACCATTAAAGTGGACAATGAGAATCAGTCAATCCTAAAGACGGGCAGAGCGAGGTACCTACTTCCTGGCTTCGTTCACTCACTCACCAAATGACAGCTAAGCCAGGTCCTAGGGACACAAAAGCCCAGCCAGCCACTGTCACTGCCTTCCAGAGCTTCTTCGCCATAACCGATCACAGTGAAGTGTTTCTATGATGACAGGAGGAAAGGCGTGCCGTGCGCAGAACTGAGGGGCCGAGGGCAGGTGTGGACAGCCCCACCTGAGGGTCAACAAGGGCTACGATGGGGGAGGGAGCACTGGAGCTGTCTGGAGGGGACAGGCAGATGTGGACCCAGTGTGTCTGGAAGTAGGCTGGGGCTAGAGCAGCGTTGAACCGCTGACCTACATCAGCAAATGAGGTTTATTGAGATGTCAGAGGACTCAGGGCAGGGTGGGGCTGCCTCTGCACAGGGAGGCCGAGCATCCTTAGTATTCCATGGTGGTGCACATCTGTAATCCCAGCCTTCAGGAGGCAGAGGGAGGAGAACTGGGTTCTAAGTCAGCCTGGGCTAACACTGGGAGACTCTCTTTCAAAAAAAATAATAATAATTTTAATTAATGAAAGCATTCTTTCAGGCTGAGAAGTTCACCCACCTCTCTCACACTGAGGCTGTCACCCAAGAACCAGGACATCTGCAGGGCATCCACAGATGCATTCATCATAGGCTGGGAGCTCCATAAAGCCATATGTGGAGGTTCACACTGGGGTGCATCTACTCCTAGGGAGCTGATCCACAGCCTCCAGAAGATTCCTGAGAGGGGCTATGACTACCACAGAAAGGTAAAGAGAAAATGCCCAGCAACACACTGTGAATACCCCGACCACAGTGTCAAGATCGGGCTTTCCCTCATTGTCTCCTGAGTGTATGGCTCCTGACATGTAAAGGGTAGGTAAGGTTTCAGGACCTGACAGAGATACAGAGAGCAGAGGTACACTCCAATGCAAGGAGACTGGCAGGGAAGACCATTTCCATCACCAAAACAAACATCTGCGTGTGCTGGGCCTCAGGCACTGGGCTAGACTTTTAAAAACCTTAGGGAAGAAGAATGTCTTCCCAGCCTCTTGTTCCCTGGGCTATACTACAAATCGAAGTCCCTAAATGTAGACACAAACCACCCAAGGCAATTCACTGCCATCCCCAGAACAGGCTTAAACTTTAGCTGGCAGTTGCCTAGCAACAGGTAACCCCAAAGACATATCACCAAACCCAGATGTCAAAAGGTCATTTTGTGGACACACGGGTTCTAAAAACTAGTCTGCCAAAAGCCTGTCTGCCAGACCTCTGTAGAGCTACAGGACAAAGGTGCAGACCCCTCAGTGCAAAGGAGGCTGGCAGGGGGAGCCAGGAAGCTGGGCGGGTGGCTGCACGTTTGCCCACCACTGCAGAGGAGCAGGCAGAAGCAACAGCTGCCTCTTCACTTCCTTCTTCAGATCACACCAGCAATTAATCTGCCAAGAAGTTGCTCAGCTGATCCCAGCCATGCATAAATAAAGACGCAGTCCATGCCATGAGCACTGAGCTGAACCTGTCTCCAGCCTGGCTTTAGAGCCAGCACCCTTAGCAGCCACAAGGATCTACTAGGCCAGGTATGATGGTCTCCCAGCTACAGAGTTGAGGCTGAGGCAGGATCCTCCACGCCCAGGCTGGGCAACACATAGTAAGAGTCATTGGTTTCATCGTTTGGTTGGTTGGATGTTTTGCTTTTGGGTGTTTTGTTTTGTTTGAGACAAGGTCTCGCTATGTAAACTGGGCTGGTCTGAAACTTACTTTGTAGACCAGGCTAGTCCTAAATTCATAGAGATCTACCTGCCTCTGCCTCTTGAATACCAGAATTAAAGGAATATGCCGCCACACCTGACCCGACCCCCCACCCCACACCTACTATTTTAAAAATAAAAACCTCTGAACTGTGTGAGGCTCTGGTGGGCAGGATGACAGACCTCAAACTACAACTCAAAGTGAACCCCAGGGAGCAGGTTTTAGCCAACTCCCTGCCCCTCACCCCCTCAAAGCAAGCACAAAAGGCCAATGGGCCTCACTGTCTACAACCCGGAATTTCTTTTTCTCTTTTCGTTTTTTTCTTCTTATCTTTGCTTTCTTCATTTTTTTTTTTTTTTTATGAAAAGCTCATAAACTTCATCATCTAAGAGTCAAGTGAAATTTGAGTTTTCTAAGGCAAAGTCTATGAGGCAAACCATCACAGGACCCCCCACTAAAGTGGACCTTCTCTGGAATCCATCCTCCCATCTTGGGGGTAGGGGGGTCAGGGGCAAATAAACACACCCACCTAAAAGCCATTCCGGAGGGGCGAATGCGGAAGTCAAACAACAACAAATAAAGGGGATATAAATCTAGATAAAATATTAAAATCATTAAATGGCTGCTGCTCCCTGAAGATTGGGAAAAATGAAGAGAGTTAATTAAAAGCAATCTCCATGCACTGCTGAGCCGGCCAGCCCTGATAAATCAACAGCTGGGGCTGCTGTGGAGGGCAGACAGGGGCTGGGGCGGGGGCCCTGCCTCGCGGAGATGCCTATGACGGTGAATTGAACGCCGGGACTGAAGTTTCATGTTTTATTAAATATTTTATGACTGCTGAATAAAGTTGTTCTTTAGAGAGAGAAAAATAAAATGATGGGCTGAGAGAAGGGACGCTCCTTACAGATGAAGAAGTATGTTTGATTTCAAACACACTTGGGGCATTTCTAATACTGTCCCCAAATGCAACGGTAGATAAAACATTGTCTTGGAGAACCTCTCTGAGAAAGCCTGGGGTTTTGTGAAGGTTTGTGGAAAACAGCACCTAGGGAGGAAAAGATACAGAAAGGAGACGGGAGTAGGAAAGAGACAGAAAACAAAGACAGAAGACTCACAAACCTCCCACTGGTGATCTAAGCTAGACTTTTAACACAAAACTAAAGTCAGCAGAAAATGGCCCCCCTCTCCCTTTCTCTCTCTCTTTCATCTTTACTTCCTTGAGTCCTTTTTTCTGCAGCCAAATAAAGTTTGGAGACTTTATTATTATTTTCAATGTTTTACAACACTCAGAATTTTCAAGCCCAGTTGAAGTAGAAAGACCAGCCACTTCTTAGGTGTCGGAAGATAGATCCCGTCTCTATTCTGAGGGAAACCCTCTGTCCTTCCCTGATGAAAATATAACCAAGGGAAATGATTGGGGGAAGTGTTTTTTTCTCCTGCATAGACTTGGGATTGGAAGGAGAGTTGTGTGCGTTGGGGAAACATAAGGACTTATGCATTTGGATATGCATTTTAATTAGGTGGACAGAAGCAGCCGCCTGTTAATTTTTCTTGCTTGTTTCCACTTAGCATTCATCACAGGCAGAACCACCATAGAGCGCGCCCATGATAATAGATGGTTCTGCATTGGCTAAGTCCTCAGGGAAAATAATTAGCGCGAGAGAATATATTCTCTCCACTCCCAATGCCCCAGACACCCTGCCCTCCCCCATCTCCAGCAGCAGTTGCCTCCCCTCTCCGCACCTCACCCCACCCCACCCCAATGACAGTGGTTTCCCAGGGAGAGGCCTAGGGAAACAGTCAGCCTCCTGCTTCACTGATACTAACTTCACCGAAGAGTAAAGTCTAGAAGCAGAGACAGAAACCAGGTCCTTCTGGAAGTAGATGCTCCTAAATACAGACAGGGAGGCCATTTGGCTTGTAATCAGCATTTGGCCGGGACAGGATGAAGGATGCTCCGAAGTCAGAGCCACTGAGACTATCCCAACTGGGCTCAACAGAGATCCATGGGAAGCCGTTGCTTGAGGATGATGGCGGTAGGGAAGGCTTTGTACTTGATTTGCTTCTATAAAATAAAAGACCCTTGTAGCTTGCTTCAAGATTGTATCTGAAGGACCTCCAACACTAGAAAACAAGATCTGACTTAATGACTCAAACCCGTCATGAGCTTTTACATCTAGTTTTCCATAAATAAGATGTTCCTTTTCACGGCCTCCCACATCAACAGTTGGCCTTCCTTGGGTCTCCAGCAGATGCAAGCTCCAGCTGCCTTTCATGCCTTCTTGCCCCTTCATCATCTTGATAGAAGGAGCCAGAGCTTGGCTGACGACCCAAGCCCCACACTCCAAGGAAAGCCCCCCCCCCCTTACCCACTGACCTTCCCACTTCTGCTGATTCTGTGGATGACTCAGTTCAGGCCTTCCAAAGGGAAATGGGGGCTTTTCCTGAGCTCCATCTTCTCACCCGCTTCAAATCCAGACCCGGTGAAACCCCTCCGAGCTCCCAGGACTATAGAATCACAGAGGGATGAGCAAGGTTTGCATTTCCTAGAGAAACAATGATTAGATGGGATGCCAGTGACGTGCCTAGATTCAGTCTTTTGGATAATGTTTAATCAGGCAGCCATGGTGGGGCAGACCTCTGACCCCGGTTACTCAGGAGGCAGGCCCAGAAGACACCTGGTAAGGCCTGGTCTCAAAAGAACCATGCTGGTTATGTGGCTCAACAGAAAACTCGCCTAGCATGGGCCGGACCCTGGGCTTGACCCCCAACAACACACACATCTAATAGATTAGGTATCATTGACTCTGAGAAGGCCTCCATTCATGACAGGAAAGTTTAGCTCTCCCAGGAACACCACACATTTAGAGTTTCCACTTTCTGAAAAGTTGCTTTTTTGTTGTTGGTTTTGTTTTTTGGTTTTTTGTCTGTTTGTTTGTTTTTTACTTCACTTGGGCCCTTGAAGAATAAGCAGGGGCTTGAACAAGAAAAGAGTAAATAAAAGGAGATGTAGGCGCTCCTCACCATGCAAAAAGATGGGCTCCGTTTTTTGTTTACTGCTTCCTGGGTTGTTTTTTGTGGTTTTTTTTTTGGGGGGGGGGTTGGTTGTTTTGTCTTTGTTTGTATATGTGTGTTTCTATGTGTCTATGTATTTTAGACAAATTCTTGTGTATCCCAGGCTCACTTCTCACTATGTAGCTGAAGAGAGCCTTGAACTCCTAATTCCCCGCCTCCACTTCCTGAGGGCTGGGATCACAGGCACGTGCCACCATGCCTCCTGTATGTGGTGCTAGAGTTCAAACTCAGGGCTTCAGTGTTAACCGACACTCAACCGGCTGGGCTACATCTTTAGGCCTGTGCTGTTGTTTTGTTTTGTTTTGCTTGAGACAGAGTCTCGTTCTGCAGCCCAGGCTGGCCTTGAACTCCCAAGTGAGCCACCACTCTTGACTCTCAATCTGTCCTGACATCCCAGGTGTCCCTCCCTCACACGGTGACAGATCCCCTCATAAGGGATTCTTACCCTAATGTCAAAAGGGAAACAAGGGGCCATCACTGTAGCCAGGGGTGGGAGAGGTGAGGCTCTGGATGTCCAGAGTGGTGTGCCTAGAAGAGAAGGTGTAAAGAAGCTGAATTCTGTAACACTATTAGCATCGTCTGCGGTGTGATAACGGAGGGACAGCCTCTCCCATCTAGAACCCTGGCCTCTGATTTGTACCGAGGCCGACAATAAAGGCAATCTAGTCCTCTGCCCTAAAGAACTGAACACAGAGAATCAAGCAGTTACTAATACAAATGTGCAGAGCAACTTTATTTGCAACAGCCGCGAGTGGGAATGGCCCAAGTGTCCACTGACAGATAGATGGATAAACAGAGTGTGGCCTCTACATACAATGGCCATAAAAAGGAATGAAGGTCTGATGTATGCTGCAACATGGATGACCCCTGAGTCACCGAGCAGAGTGACATAAGGCAGACACAAAAGGACAAATACTCAAGTTTCCACTCATCTGAGATCTTTAGGCAGAAAGTAAAATGACACTTCTAGATGTAGGAAGCAGGGTCTGAGGGACACAACTTCGTTTGGTGCTGAAGACTGAATCTGAGGGCCTTGCCCGTACAAGCCCCTGCTCCCACTGAGCTGTCTCCCAGCCCAGCAAGGTGTTTAGTGAGTACACATAAAGTTTTGTTTGGATTGATGAAAAAGCTCTAGAAATAATGGTAATGGCTGACCGGTAACTATAAGTGTATTTAATGTGGGCTAGCAAGATGGCTAAGTGACTAAAGGTACTTGCCACCAAGCCTGGCAACCTGAATTCAATCTTTGGGACCCACATGGTAGACAAAGAGAACTGACTTCCTCAAGTTGTCCTCTGGCCCCCATAAGCACATGGCACACCAGGGCATGTGTCTCCATGTGTATGTGTGCCCACGCACAATAAATAAATATTGTTAATTTGTATTTAACACTGCTAAATTGCATGCCTTAAAAAGGTGGTTTTTAGCCGGGCAGTGGTGGTGCACGCCTTTAATCCCAGCACTCAGGAGGCAGAGCCAGGCGGATCTCTGTGAGTTCAAGGCCAGCCTGGGCTATAGAGCGAGATCCAGGAAAGGCACAAAGCTACACAGAGAAACCCTGTCTCAAAAAAACAACAAAAAAAAAAAGTGTTTTTTTATAGTATGCATATCTCATCACAGATTTTTAAAAGTAAAGGGGATGCCTGTCTGGCGGAGATCAACTATTTCATTTTTTCGTTTGGTTTAGGACTCAGGATTTACATGCTGGCTTCTGTGCATTTGCTGATAAATTCTGCAAGCCCTTCTTCCTCCTTTAGGCTTGTAGAAAATTGCCAAGGGAGATTTCAACCACAGAAAAGCCTGATAATAATCCCCCAGTGGAGTCTGTGATGTCAATAAAGGGAAGGCAGTGAAATTCCAATCTAGAGGCTGCTGGTGCCCACACAGGGGTAAGCCAGCTCCTGGGTGTCCATTGTCTAACATGGTCCCACCATGTTAGAACCCCAGCAGTAGCACAAGCTGTACTACAGGAAGCTCACTGAGACATCAGTACAGGCCCGCAAACTTCCGGTCGCTTAGAAACCAGGCTCTTGTGGCTGTGCAAATGAGAAAGAAACAAGCACTTTGCATCCATGTCATTTGGGCTGAGTACCACGGCAAAATGATGGCGTAGAGGAAATCCAGAGGATCAGCTTAAGGCTTGGTTCCCTGTTCTCTAAACTCAAGAATCAAACCCAAGACTTCGCAGGTTCTAGATGATCACCCAGCAATGAGTTACAACCCCGATATTAAAAAAAGAAGGAGGAGAAGGAGGAGGAGGAGGAGGAGGAGGAGGAGGAGGAGGAGGAGGAGGAGGAGCAGGAGGAGGAGGAGCAGGAGGAGGAGCAGGAGGAGGAGGAGGAGGAGATGTTTTCAATAATTCCATTCTTTTTCACATCTTTCCAGATGTGAAATTTCCATTATTTGACTCCTTTTTTTTTTTCTTTTTTTTTTTAGGGGGGGGAGGGGTTTCTCTGTGTAGCCCTGACTCTTCTGTAACTCACTCTGTAGACCAGGCTAACTTAGAGATTCACCTGCCTCTGCCTCCTGAGTGCTGGGATTAAAGGCGTGCATCATCACCATCCAGCTGAGTGCTTTTAAATAACAAAACAGGCCAACTGGTGTCCTGGCTGGTCTTTCCTTTTTCCTAGGCCTCTAGTTGCAGGGCCAATAAGAAAAGCCCACGTTCTGAACTGCCAGGCCACCAGGTCCTGAGAAGGGATGGGATGTCCCACCATGTTAGAACCCCAAGTGGAAACTCTATGTGGCAAGACTGGACCCCAAAGAGTAAAACTACAGAAGGGCTTCCAGGCCTTACCGCTCCTCTCTAGAGCAACACTCTAGAAACAAGAGACTGACCACTTAACTGTCCATCCCACCCAAAATGACCAAAGTAAGAGCTAGGAAGATTTTTGGTTTGATTTTGGGGTTTTGGTTTTTGTTTTGTTTCATTTTGGGTCGGGGGGGGAGAGCTGCTGTTTTGAGACAGGGTCTCACTGTGTAGCCCTGGCTGTCCTGGAACTCACTCTAAAGCAGGCTGGCCTCAAACTCCCACACAGAGATCTGCCAGCCTCGGCCTCCAAGTGCTGGCATTAAAGGTGTGTGCCATCACACCTGACCAAAAGCCAGGACGTTTTTTTGCCTTGGAGGGAATTATGGAATCAAGTGCATCTCCTCATCTTAAAGGAAGAGGAAGCTGCAGGAAGGGACAGGTCAGGATAGCAGAGCCAGCCGAGAGGGCTCTGAGCTCCTTGTGAGCTGCTTCTGCACCCTGACTCCAAAGTCACCAAAGCTGCTATAGTCACTGGTCAGAAGAGACAGTCTGCAGTGCAGACAGCAAAAGGGTTAGAAACAGGAAACATTTGCTGCTGGTAGAATGTCAACTATGCCTGTTACAAAGGTTCGGGGTTGGGGATTTAGCTCAGTGGTAGAGCGCTTGCCTAGCAAGCTCAAGGCCCTGGGTTCAGTCCTCAGCTCTGGAAAAAAAAAAAAAAGAAAGACAAAGAGCAGGTTCTCCAGATGAGTAAGAATGACAAGGACATTTAAGGCAACCTGAGGTGACCACAGTCCCTGGAATCGGGACAGGGCGGCTAAAGGGGAATGGGTAAATGGAGAATTAGACATGTCATTGTTTTCCAGCTTCAGCAGACCTGGCGGGTTGAGGCTCAATGAGAGCTAGCTGAACTCCATCACTAGGGGTACGGAGTCTGAACTCAGCCTTCCCTGCCTCCACAGAGCCCCTGGTCTCAGCCTCACTCAGCTTCCTGTCTTCACAAACACAGGACCCAGACATTCTCCACACTCTGCTTCTCCAGTCCCATCCCCTCCCCCAGGGACACCTCCTAACTCCTGCTTTTAAAACTCTAATGCAAATCACAGGCTTCAAAACAAAAATACCTTCCCTTGGTGACAGTTTTACGAGGGCCAGCTCTGTTCGTCCATATGGTTTGACAGACTGTGAAACACCAGTAACCTGACCAATAAGAAAAACAAACCACACACAAACACCACACCTCATCCCTTCCCAGTCACTCTGGCAGCTAGAAAACTTGAGAGCTGGAAACAGCTGATCCTGTGGTGCTCTTCTGCAGTTAAAACAGTCGTCTCTGCAGTTCCAGACCACACAGTG
The DNA here is from genome assembly GCF_949786415.1 of Peromyscus eremicus. Classification (NCBI taxonomy): domain Eukaryota; kingdom Metazoa; phylum Chordata; class Mammalia; order Rodentia; family Cricetidae; genus Peromyscus; species Peromyscus eremicus. The sequence continues at coordinate 81,503,486 of NC_081430.1, forward strand.
GCTTTATCCACTCACCCATCCTCTCCTCCTTACCCCAGGCCACTTTATCTTTCCTTGTTAAATACCTTCATAGTTAAAGACTATTTAAAATAGGGTCATGCTTATATAAGACTCCCCTCGGAAAATCGCAGCAGGGTAAAAAATATTCCAGGCTTGTGGGATTTTTTTTTTGGCCTGAGGTTTGCCACATTTGGCTACATTTCTGCCTTCGAGTGACTTTCAAAACACTCAAAACCCACAAAAGTTACTTTGCGGAGGTTGGGATAATAAACAGGGCCCCTCCGGATCCTGGGGTTGTTTTATGATACAGTCCCTGCAGCCACCTCCATCAACAGGGCTGCAGTTTGAAAAATGGGTGCCAGCCTCAGTTTCCATTCTTTTTTGAGTACATGCTCAAAACTGATCTGAGAGGATGGTTCTTGAGATGTTATGGCTTTTCGAGGATGAATCCGAATTCTAGCTGCCCGAGTGAATCCAAAGAGTCAAGGGAAGCTTCCAAGTCAGTCACTATGGGATCCAGGTCCACTTTACAGGTCTCAGATGTTCCCCAGGAGGTCTGCAGACTGGACTGTTTTCAAAGGTTTACCCTGTGACAATGCCTCCACTTGGATTCTGACAGAAACTGAGGTCCTTTGTGGGTATGAACATCCCATGGGGGGAAAAATGTTTGCTAATGAAGTTTAGAGGCTTTAGGGCTTTTTTAAAAGATGTATTTTATTTGTGTATGTGTGTGTGTATGTGTTCCTGCAGAGTCCAGAAAAGAGTGTCAAATAATCTCTCGAGCTTGTATTGCAGGCAGTTTGAGATGCTCTATTAGGTGCTAGGAACCGAACTCAGATCCTCTGGAAGACAGCAGCAAGTGCTTTTAACGGGGGAGCCATCTCTTCCTGCATCCCTTTATATTTTTACACTGATGAGTAAAAGCAAAGAGGCAGAGAGTAGTGCTCAAGCATCTGTTGGATTCAAGGGTCCCCTTTTCCATAAAGGACTAAAATAATGTCCATAAAAGGCTGCAAGTTTACAAAGCCCCAACCCCATTGTTCTCCACTTAGTCCCTACTCACCACCCCCTCCCCAACCAAAATAGCCTAGACAAGATTAGGAACAGGAATGTGGCCCCCTGGCCCTTCCTCTCTGATAACTAAACTGGCTGCCACAGTAAGAGTAAGATCTGGCTTCTAACTCTCATGTGCCCCAAGACCACTTTAGATTAGAACATACATTATCCACGTCGGAGACTGGATAGAAAAAATGAAGGCTGGAGGTCCATCTATACACATGAGCCATGTTGGGTCTTGATTAAGTAAACATTTACTTCTCTCATAGTTATGTCCTTAATAATAAAGCAGAGATATCAACCCTGACCTCCAAGCTAGGGTAACTCTTTACAAAGTCAAATTTAGATGCAACTGTGTACATGTAATCATAGTGATAAGCAGAACTACATAGTTTACTTTTCTCATTGTTTATAATTCAAGTATTAAAGCCCTAACTAGAGTAATTAAATAATGATAGCATTTATTCCTCTCTGAGCTTGGAGTTATAAAAATAGATACATATGTACATGATCAAGTCTGGCAGAAGGTGGCAGGCATTCCCAGTTAAGTGCTACGGCCAGAGTTTCGAGAAGTCTCTGAGAGACTGCACTGTGTTAAAGTGCTGTTGGCAGACATGGGGGAAGGTGAGTTACCTAAACGAGAATATTGAGGTTAGAACTTACAATAAAAGTGATACAAGGCAGGAGAGATAGCTCAGCAAGTCATTGTGCTTGCTTCCAAGCCTGAGCTGAGTTTAATCCCCAGAGTGGAGAGAGAGAATCAACTCCAAAAGTTGTCCTCTGACAACACACATGTGTGTACACACACACACACACACACACACACACACACACACTCTTGCACTTATACCAATACCTCACCCAATCAAGATACACACCCATAAAAATAGTAATTTTTTTTTTTAAAAAAAGGGTCTCTCTATGTAGCTCTGGCTGTCCTGGAACTCACTGTGTAGCCTAGGCTGGACACGAACTCAAAGAGACCCACCTGCCTCTGTCTCTCAAGTGCTGGAATTAATTAAAGGCATGTGCCATCATGCCCAGCTACAATAAGTAATTTTATTTTATTTATTTATTTTTTTTTTTTTTTTGGTTTTTCGAGACAGGGTTTCTCTGTGTAGCTTTGTGCCTTTTCCTGGGACTCACTTGGTAGCCCAGGCTGGCCTCGAACTCACAGAGATCCGCCTGGCTCTGCCTCCCGAGTGCTGGGATTAAAGGCGTGCGCCACCACCGCCCGGCCCAGTAATTTTTTTTTTAATTTAAGCATTTTATTTCCTAAGTATATAGAAATCAACAAGTATACAATATGTAACTTGCACACACGCCTTTACCAAAACTCTAGGTGGCCCTTACCTGTGTATACAGAAATTGAGGATGACTCCAACAGTCTGCACTCAGACAATGTAGCTGCTAACTTAAATAGCACACAACTCACATGTACACACCATACATGTCCACGCGTGCTGTTGAATTCTATTTGTCCAGATGCGACTGCTTCCCTGTAGGGCCTCCTGCCGAGTCCCCTTTCTGATCTAATCTGTCCAGGCGGCTCCTGTTTCTGCCTCTAACACCCTATTGGGCAGTAACAAGAAGTTCAAGGCTACCACGGAGAAGCCAGACTGTCAGCTTCAGAGAGGAAGGGGTGAAAGCCACGAGGAGGAGGAAAAGGGGAGTTGAGAGGAGATCAAAGCCAGCCAGGAAGAAAGGCAAACCACCAAGAAAGGTTGTTTTCAGGCGCTTGGGACTCTCCAGAAGACACCCCCACCCCCACCCCCACCCCACGAAAAGCAAAGAGATTCAAGTTAGCCATCCAGTCACCCAGTGAACTGAATTATTAAATGCCCCACATGGAAAAAAAAAAAAAAAAAAAAAAGACCTAGCATGATGAAAAGTAACCTATAGTCTAAGAAGGCAGAGCCCTGCACAAGGTTGCGTGAAAGAAACCTGAGCTGCTTCTTCTCCACACCGTAACTACTGCTACTTATCCCGCAGTCCAAGAGGAAATCTTTGTGTGACCAGTTTCTGTAGGGGGCGTCCGTGATGTTGCCTTTCTAAAAACGAGAGAGACTGCGCGCACACGGAGAAAATGCTAATGCGGTTTGGAGCTCCGGTTCATTGTCAGGAGGGGCACACAAGGATAAACACATAAGCTCTCCAAACCATTCTCCTCGCTCCTCCTCCTCCCTGCGCCCCCATCCATCCCTTCGGCTTGATGTGGTCGCTGCGCTTTGTTCTAATTTAGCCCATGCATAATTTATTCACGTGTGTTTTGTTTCCTAACCAGCAACTTCTAAAAACAAATGAAATATGTAGATGTTTTATTAAACAAGTTGTTTTTTAAAATAATAATAATAGTAATAATAATAATAATAATAATAATAATAAAAGCAGATGACGTCGGTCTCCCAGTAACGACGCGCGTGTGCTCCTGCGTGCGGAGTTTTTAAAATGTCCAGGCTGTAAAAAGCTTGGCCATTGGGGTTATTGTTTACACCCTTAGCCCTCGGGGGGGCGGGGAGGGGGGGGAGGATGGGATGCAAAAGGGGTCGGCTAATTATAAAGTGACCGCTCGACTCCCTCCTAGGAAAGGCAGGCAGGGGTGGTGTGTGTGAGCTCCCGTGTGCGTGTGCCAAGACAGAGTTACAAATGCATCCCAAGCAAGTGTTTCCAATTATTAAGGAGTACACGTGTAATTCAGAACTAATTCCACTACCGAGATTGGCCACCTTCTTGCTTCTCTGTCCCTTCCCCCACTACCCCTACACACGCACGCTTCTGTGTCCAGAAGAAAAAAAAAAAAAAAGTGGACCGATCTGGGGAACCCTGGAGCGTGGAGCTCCTGCGCGCGTCCGAGCGTAAGCCCGCTCCCGGGCATCAAGGATACCGCTTTCCCAATAAGGAAGCCCATACACATAGCAAATAGATCTCTCAGACTTGAGTTTACCAAGCGGCATCAGCTCGGCTACGTGATTTCGGCTGGAAATGAGGAAATTGCAAATCAGCTGTGTGGGTTCTGGAGAAACTCCCGGCATCAGCGGTGTGGCGGCGCGAGTCGGCGAGGACGCGGCGAAGTTACGCCCATTTAGTCTGCCATAAAACATTTTCTCTCTTAGGTGAAATGCTGTCGCCAGTGCAAAGTAGCTGAGCTTCCGTGCGAGAACTGGAGCCAGGAACTCCCATCAAGCTCAGCCTCCAATGTCTTCTTTACAGCAATATCTTGTAGAAACTCCGAGATCTGGGACATCCCTGCCCTACTCCTGGTTGCTGGCTGGTGCAAACGCAGCGGGTTCTCCCTAGACGTTTCTTGGCATTAGGAATCCCCCCCCCACCCCACCCCCCTACCCCCCGTCCCCTGCGCCACCCTCCTGCTCTCCAAAGCAAACCATGTTTTTGACTCCAGAAGCCAGAGGTTAGGACGCTGCAGAGAACAGTTAAAAGAGCCAGGGTCGACCACTGCCACACATTAGGAAGAATTGGCACGAAACATCCAAGCGCACCCTCCTTCTCCCAGAGGCTTTCACCCGGGCGGGGAAGTCCTAGAACACCCGGCACCTACCCGGAGCCCACGCTGCGCCGCGATTCCCAGGGATCCACCCTCTGCCAACATCCCTGCCAATAGCGCCCCTTGAGAGCCACACTAGTTTTCCGAGGCCACCCCCGGCTCCGCGATCGCCCGCGGACTTGGCAGCTCACATTCACAGTCCACTGACTGGTAGGAGGAAGGAAGGAAGGTAGGAAAGAAAGAAGGAAGGAAGGAAGGAAGGAAGGAAGGAAGGAAGGAAGGAAGGAAGGAAGGAAGACAGGCAGCTCCGACCGGGGACCGGCCCCCGCGAGTCCTCGCGCAGCCCGCCCCCCTCTGTCCGCTCAAAGTCTCCCGGAGGCACCTGCCCCTCGCTGTTGCCAGAGCCCCAAACCGCCTCCGCCCGCCTCGGCTTTTCACCCAGAGCAGGCGAGCACACCATTCATAAGACCTGCAGCTTCCCTGCCTCCGTATCAACCCCCCAAATTAATCCAGGTCGTTAATTTACTACAGCCCACAAATACGCAAACACACCGGCGACCGCCCGGAGCGCCTCCCTGATCCCCCGGCTGCCCGAGTGGAAAAGCCTGGGGCAAGCACCTGGGCCCCAGGACTCCCGAGACCCGCCGCTCCGCGCGCAGTCCTCCCAACTCCGGAAGGTTTGCACAAACTCCCTGCGAGAGCTCGGAAGGCAGAGCGAACGCCCAGCAAACTCCGCAGCCACGGCGGTCGCTCATCCCGCCAGGGCGGACGAGCAGCGGAGCCGGGAAGCCTCGGGCTTGGAGCGCAGGGGCTCAGCGGAGCGCACGACGCGGCCCCTGCCCCGCGCTCCGACCGGGCTCAGCCAGCCTCGCGCGGCGCCGAGAGAGGCAAGAGGACTCCGGGGACCGTACAGCCCCGAGCTGCTCGCGACCCCCGCAGCTCGGGAGCCGGCGCCGCCGCTCCGGGCTCCCTCCCGGTCCGGGTCAGCCAATTAAGCAGAACGCAAATGTAACAATTTTCTTTTTGTTAATTGCATCTCCTGACATTTCTGCGCGCTGGGAGGAAAAAAAAAAGATGAAGAAGTAAGAGCAGAAGAAAAGAGGAGCCCGGGCGCAGCGGGAGGCGTCTGCAAGAGCCGGGCGCCGGCTGCGCTCCGCAAGGCGCCTTTTTTTCATATTGAAACCACGCGGAATATGTACATTTTTTAGTCTTACTTACGCTTTCAGGGGGTTGTGAATGACAGTCGCCATTTTGCTACAATGTAACAGAATATTGTCTGTCTCAGAGTTCTAAAGGTTCGCTCAGGGGAAGCGGCAGGCCAATCAGAGCACGGGATACCGGCCTGCAGGCCAATCGGCGCGGCTGGCCGCCAGGTAGGCGGGGCCTGCGTGGTGGTAGTTATTAGGGGAGCTGTCAAAGCCCAGAGGTCACTCCCTTTTGTAGAGCCCGAGAGCGAGCAGGTCTTAAAGGGGCAGTACAGTGTTGGTAGCGCCTTTTCTGATTGGGGCTAGTGGAGACACATGGGAGAGCATTCTCGCTTAGTTTGAGTCTCTACTTCACTAAATAACTGCAGAGAGTTTGCGCTCCTGGACAGGAATATTTACATAGTGCCAACAAAACCATTAAATCCCATTCATTAGCTTTGGGCTTTATATATCACGGTTTTTAACCCTTCCCCTCACACCCCCCCCCCACCTCCCCCCACCCCCGCCAGCTCCGGGTACACCACAGTGTTTCAGTGCAAGAGTTGGAAGGTTGCAGTTTCCTGCAAGAAATGACTGCTTGTGTTCCAACGTTTACAAATAATGCTCTAGGTTCTGAGGCTGTTTAATATTCTTGTTCCCGAAGTGTTTTCTTTATCTCAGCCACCTTCCCCGGTCGGTTTCTGGGAACTGGCGAGTCCAGGACAGCAACTCCCTTCCCCCTGGAATGTCTCAGTGTCTGGCTCGCCCTCTCCTGCAGCCACGGTTTTTGTTACGTAATTCGCGGGTGGTCACTGCGCGGTCGGTCCCCTACGACCACCGTTCTCCACTGTCAGTGATTGACAGTGATCTGATACGGGCCAGCTGGAGAGCAAAGCGAGACCTGGCACTCTTCTGGCAAAAGGGTAGGGGAGATTTGAGGCAACTTTAGGAAACGCTGCTAGGGAAGGGAAATGGTTAGAGCCTGAGGTGGGTGTTGCTGGAGTTCCCTCAGGGAACAGCGCTGCGGATTCGGGCGTCACCTTTCTGGACTTAGATAGGAGGTGAAAAGAATTCGCAAGTGAATATTGCGACGTGACTCGAGGCTTCCCGAGCCCGCCGCTGCTCAGAATCTGGTGAACCCTTGAAGAAACGGAGAGACTTCTGCGAACTCAGGCTTCCACGGAGCAGAGAGAGGCTCAGAGGGGGCGAACTCGCACAGAGAGCAGAGGCGTCGGTAGCATATAGAAGCCTGGCTTTCGGACCCACAGCTGTTTAACCAGGCCAAAGAGATGAAGGGAGGTGGAGTGAAAAGGAAAAAAAGAAAAGAAAGATGCTGAATTGTCAGTTCATAATTCCACCTGCTCTTTCTTTTTACTACTTTTTTTTTTTTTACTCTCAATGAATAAAGTAAAATACAATTACAAAGCAGTCCAGAACTTTCAGATTCCAACTCCATTCACTATTAGAGTTACAGATAAGCTCAGCAAAGCTGAGTGAGTACGTGTATGCAGACTGGAAATATTTAACTCTTTGTTTGCCTAGTAGGGTGGTGTTCTCCCCACCCCCCTTCTCTCACGACAGGGTCGTGTGCGTGGAAAGCTGGCTTTGACGAACTACATAGAAAGAACCCCGCATGATGGCGCTTTCTTAAAGTTCAAAACCAGCCTGGACTACACATGCAAACCCAGTCTTAATGCTCTCCCCCCAGAAGAATAGTATTGCCTTGTTTTTTGTACTTGATGGAATGTCATTTTAACTGTCAATGAAAGTCTGACTTTAGAGTCCCTTTGTTTGTTTGTTTGTTTGTTTGTTTGTTTGTTTTGGGGGGTGTTTGGTTTTGTTTGTTTGCTTTTTGGTTTCTTAGTTTTTTTGAGACAGTTTCTCTGTGTAGCCCTGGCTGTCCTGGAACTCACTCTGTAGACCAGGCTGGCCTCGAACTCAGAGAGATCTGCCTGCCTCTGCCTCCCAAGTGCTGGGATTAAAGGGGTACACCACCACCGCCTGGCCCAAAACCCTTCTTACTGTCTGTGCTGTCAAAACACTTTTTTTTTAAATCGCATTTCAGGGGCCAGAGAGACGGTTTAGTGGTTAAGAGCACATGTTGCTCCTGATGAGGACTTAGGGTGACTCCCAGCACCTGCGTGGTGGCCTACAACCACCTCACAACAGTTCCTAGGGGGCATCTGATGCCCTGTCAAGAACAGTTCAGGCACTAGGCACGCACATGGTGCACAAACTTACATGGAAGCAAAACACACTCGTACACGGAAAATTAAATAATCTAAAAAAAAATTAATTCCATGTCAAGGGCTAACTCAGTGCCTGCATAGTATATATCTTTCTCTGGGATTGAACCCATGACAGCACAAGGGAGAAAGGAAAGGTGGGGTGATAAAGGGAGGGAGTAGGGGAGGGGGAGCAAATTCCCATTTCTAAAGCTCTATTAGCCTCATATGTGAATAGGAGCCCCATCTTTTGCACCCTGGTCTGGGTGGCTAGGCAGGCTGTGGAGAGTGCAGAAGCGAACCCGGGTGATGACATCCCCACCTCACCTGGGTAGCTCTGAGCTTCGCTGCCCAACATGGTTGTCCAGCGCCCAGGTGACCACTGAGCATTGGATCCGTGGTAATTAGATGTGTCACATATACACACAATTTCATAGGATTAACACCAAAAAAGAGTGTAAATTAGCTCATGAGTTGACTCTGTTAGGTCTCACCCTTGCTCAAAAGCATCCTTCTTTCCTCCACCCCTATATTAACATATCCTTTTCTTTAAGATAGGGTCTCATGATGTAGCCCTGGCTGCCTCCTGCGTGCTGGAATTAAGGTGTCCATTATGCCCAACCTTAACTTTAACTTATTGTTATAAAACTTCCTCCCTCCAAATAACTGAATTATTTTATATTGATCACAAGTTGAAATTGTATTTGGGGTTTCCTAGATTAAATAAACGTTAGTAAAACTAATTTCATATATTTCTTTTTACCTTTTTAAAGGGTGACTACTAGGAAATTTCAAATCGCACCTGTGGCCCAGGTTGTATTTTATCATATAGCTTTATACATGGGAAAGAAAGGTAGCGTCTGTTCTCAATCACATTAATTTTCCCCCTACATAGCTTTCTCTAACTCAGAATTGATGCCAGTGAGCAAACCTCTCTGACTCAGCTCAGGAATACATAAAGTGGCCAACAACTTAAACCACACGGGTCCCCATCTCTGTTTACTCCTAAGTTCTGAGACCATCTGCAGACAAAGGCAAAGCATGAAGACATGGGAGGTGTGACCTTTACAACACACCCAAGAGGAGACGTAGGTACTCCAAACAACCAAAGGGTCCATATGAAATAGAGTACGAGCCAGGCCTCGTGGTGCACATTCATAATTCCACCTACCCAGTAGGCCCAGAGAGGAAGATAACAAGTTCAGGCCTACCTAGGCTACAGACGGGGTTCAAGTTCAGCCTGGACAACTTAGTGAGGCCATGTCTCAAAATAAATAAATAAATAAATAAATAAATAAATAAATAAATAAATAAATAAATAAATAATAAAGTGGTGGGACTGGAGAGTTGGCTCAGCAGTTGAAAGGCACTCGCTGCTCTTGCAGAGGACCCGGTTCCATTTCTAGGATCCGGACGGCATCTCACAACATTCTATAACTCCAGTTCCAAGGGATCTTATCCCCTCTTCTGGCCTCCATGGGTACTGCACATGATACCGAGACACACTATGCAAGCAAAGCACCCGTACACATATAAAATAAAAATAAATAGCCGGGCGGTGGTGGCACACGCCTTTAATCCCAGCACTTGGGAGGCAGAGGCAGGCGGGTCTTTGTGAGTTCGAGGCCAGCCTGGTCTACAGAGCGAGATCCAGGACAGCCAGGGCTACACAGAGAAACCCTGTCTCGAAAAACCAAAAAATAAATAAACTTTTAACAAAGTAAGAGTAATGTTAGGGGAAATAGCTAAGTGCTACAGTGCTTACTTAGCATGCACAAGGCCCTAGGCTCAACCTAGGCTCAGTCCTCAGTATCATCCCTCAACCAAAACAAAGTAAGTGTGCCACAAAAGCCATGCAAAATGAACGCAGTTCCTCAAAGGCTCTGAGAACTGAAAGAACTTTATTAAAAACAAGAGCAAGCTCCCCTTCCATCTCTCCATTCATCCACAGCACAGGCAGCCATGACCTCAGTAAGTGGTTTCCTGAGACCCACAACCAGCTCTGATACACTCTAAGCACTCAGCTGAAGTAAAATGCCTTTGAAGAAAGTGAAACATTAAAACTGTAGCCAGCAAAGCAGGGTGGTGGTGGTGGTGGTGGTGGTGGTGGTGGTGGTTGGTGGTGGTGGTGGTGGTGGTGGTGGTGGTGGTGGTGCACGCCTTTAATCTCAGCACATGGGAGGCAGAGTTGGAGGCCAACCTGGTCTACATAGCAAGTTGCAGGACAGCCAGGACTACACAGAGAAACCTTGTCTCAAAAAACCAAATAAATAGATAGATAAATAAATAAACAAACAAACCAGGCATGGAAACAACCCTTAAGATGCAATTCCCATCCATCTGCAGAGAGAACCAAGACAGTCAGACTAACCCTACAAGCAAGCAGAGCAATTGCTTTATGTGACTTAAAAGGAAAAAGGAGCCCCCCCCCCCACTTATCTTCCACTGTGGCCTGGTGCACACGATCCCAATAGTCATATCCTTGAGTGTTTATTGGGTGCATCTACTTTTGAAGATTGTCAAAAGTTCATCAAAGTATGGAGGTTTTTATACATTAGCATGAGACAAAGAAGTGAAAGGTGTCAAAAGACCTGAGTGGAGGGATTGAGGCCATTCCAGCATCAGGAGAAAGGCTCCATGAAGAAGATATCAGTTAATTTGATTTGCTTAAGGAGTCCTTAGAAATGAGACAAGGGGTAAAGGGTCCTCTATACTAAAAACATGACCTAGCCGGGTGGTGGTGGCCAGCCTGGTCTACAGAGTGAGTTACAGGAAAGTCGCAAAGCTACACAGAGAAACCCTGTCTCGAAAAACCAAAAAAAAATAAATAAATAAATAAAAGAGTTGTACAAAAGACAAAACATGTAGCAGGCGGTGGTGGTGCACACCTTTAATCCCAGCACACGGAAGCAGAGGTAGGCAGATCTCTGTGAGTTTGAAAGTAGGCCAGCCTGGTCTATGTTATGAGTTCCAGGACAGCCAGGGCTTTTTACACAGAGAAACCCTGTCTCAGAGGGGAAAAAAAAATAGGACTCTGCAATCTGCTCACAAGGAAAAGATCGAGACCTCATCAGCCAGGTAAGATAGCACATATCTATAATCTCTGCAAATGGTAGGCAAGGCTGGAAGATTAAGAATCCTAGGACAGCCTGGGCTACATAGAGACCTTGTCTCGAAAAATCAAACAAAAAGAAAGAAAAACCCCTCTTGAGATGCACAACACACACACACACACACACACACACACACACACACACACACACGCACGCACGTGCACACACCATGCATAAGTAGTCACCGGACTCCAAGCACCAGGGTAGACAATGGAGAGAACATTTCCCCCCATCTTGGTCTTCTCTGACCACACCCAGCAGCCCAGTCCTCATAGAGGACTAGTCCTGGCGCCTTTTCTACCTCCTGGAGGCCAGACCAGCCTGAGCTGGCCTTGGATCTCCTCTCCAGTGAGCCACTGGCTACAGAGCCCTTGTAGCTCTTTTTAGAATAGCTCTCTTTACCCTCTACCTGCCAAGTCTGATCTGCCAAGCTTTCCCTTGCCCGTGTAGATGGATGAAATCCTGGGAGCTCTTACATCCCAAGTCAAAGTACTGGCAAGAACTCTCGCACCGGGGGAGGAAAACCCTGGCCACGGCCACCAAACTGTGACCCAAGATAGATGTGAATCAAATTTCTCTACGATCACACATACACACTGGGAAACAAACGCACCCCTCCCTTTGGCCATTTCCTAGGTGATCTTCCCATCTGCAGAGGTAGCTCCCCCAGAGTCCCCCAAGAGGGCTCACTGCAGGGTGTTGCTTTAAGTGTGGTAACACTCCCAAGCACCTGTTCCGCTCACTCACCCCACTTACATGACCTCAGGCTTCTCTGCTCTGGCACTAGGCGGGAGTCATCCCAAAGTCTGGGAGCCAAGCTTAGGAGGGCACATCAAGTCTTGTTGTTCTGTCGATATTTACACTACCCTATAAAAATAGGTGTCTACCAGCAGGAGAGATGGACAGAAGCCATGAGACCTAAAATGTCCCACACCCTGGCAAAGGCAGGGGCCGAAGCCTGCTGGTTTTAAGCAGGTGTTTTCTATTCTCTGGCAGCTCAAAGGCAATGAACTCTGACCTGCATAACTGCAAAAGGACCTCCACACCATGTTTACTCCAAAACTAAAAGGGAGGAGGCAACTGCTTTAAGTGCCAGGTGTGGTAGTCCTTCCCTGTAATCCCAGCATGCAGGAAGCTGGGTGAGCCAGAAGTTCAAAGCCAACCTTATCTATATAGCAAGATCCTGTCTCAAAAAAAAAAAAAGGCTGGGCAGTGGTATCGAACACCTTTGGTCTCAGCGCTTGGGAGTCAGAGGCAGACAGATCTCTGTGAGTTCAAAGCCAGCCTGGTCTATGGAGTGAGTTCCAGGACTACTCAGAGAAACCTTGCCTGGAAAAAAGCAAAAACAGAAAGAGAGAGACAAAGACAGAGAGAGACAGAGAGACAGGAAGAGACAGAGAGGAAGGAAGGAAGGAAGGAAGGAAGGAAGGAAGGAAGGAAGGAAGGAAGGAAGGAAGGGAGAGAGAGGGAGGGAGGAGAAGGGAGGAAGGAAGGAAGGAAGGAAGGAAGGAAGGAAGGAAGGAAGGAAGGAAGGAGAGGGAGGGAGGGAGGGAGGGAGGGAGGAAGGAAGGAAGGAAGGAAGGAAGGAAGAAAGGGGGAAAAGACATCTAAGACAAGACAGCCAGCTGGTGGGCTGGGATTCTGATCTCACCTCCACCATCTATCTACTCTTTTGTTTATTCATTGGTTCATTGGTCCGTTGGTTTGGGGGGGTTATAACTCCATAGCTCATGCTAGCCTTGAACTCACAGCAATCCTGCCTCACTCTTCCAAGTGTCAGGACTGTAGGAATAAGATGTCACACCGGCTTTGTACTCCACTTACATCCAGGGCCTCTTCCAGCCCCTGCTTCCCTCCTGCTAACCCTGCCCTCTACCTCAAGACACTCTAACATGGCTTAGGGTGTTTCCTTCTAGCACTTAGGATGAGCCTGTGTCTCAGAACACAGGGTCCTGGAACAGGGGTCAATCCCAAAAGATCAAGAATTCCAAAGAAGATAATGAATAGAGGAATAGTACTGAGCAAATGTTTAAGGTAGTACTTTTGGAATAATGGGCAAAAATGAAACGTATTGTTTATCGTAACGGTAGGAGACAAAAATCTGGAAGTCAGGCCAGGTGGTGGTGGCACACACCTTCCATCCCAGCACCTGGGAGGCAGAGGCAGGTGGATCTCTGAGTTTGAGACCAGCCTGGTCTACAGAGTGAGTTCCAGGACAGCCAGGGCTACACAGAGAAACCCTGTTTCCAATAAATAAATACATCTGTAAGTCAAGGCTACTAAAAACATTTACAAAGGAAATTAACTTTCACTGTCTGGTTCCCACCATCACCAGAAGCTGTGTGCTCCCACCAAAGGATGGCACAGCGTGTTCTCATCTTGTACCTCAGCTGAAACCGCAGCAACCATCTTGTAAGAGTTGGGAGTCAGGCCGGGCGGTGGTGGCGCACGCCTTTAATCCCAGCACTCGGGAGGCAGAGCCAGGCGGATCTCTGTGAGTTCGAGGCCAGCCTGGGCTACCAAGTGAGTTCCAGGAAAAGGCGCAAAGCTACACAGAGAAACCCTGTCTCAGAAAAGAAAAAGAAAAAAAAAAAATACTGAAGCTGTAACCATGCCCAAACACATGGGAGTACAGGTCACACCACCAGGGGACTGGAGGCCTCTGGGTATCTAGAAAGTCCATGCAGCCAAATAAAAACATTTCCATCTTATATATTACCCATACTGGAGAGACCCCGAAAGCATAACCTCATATTGCAAGGGCTGAGTGGGAGCCTGTTGTGACCACAACCAGCCCCATCCCAAGTAGTGGGTTGCTTGTTTGCTGAGTCTCTGTTATATGGTCAAGGCTGGCCTTGAACTCCTGGTTGGACTGCCTCTACCTCCTGAGTGATTACAGGTGTGCCCCACCATGCCTGGCTTTTTGTGGTTGGGTTTTTGCTGTTGTTGTTGTTGTTGTTTGTTTGTTTGTTTGTTTGTTTTTTCTTTTTCTTTTTTCCTCTATTTTGAGACGGGCTTTCCTTGTGCAACCTGGTCTGGCCTCAACTCTCAGCAATCTTCCTGCCTCAGCCTCCCAAGCCCTAGAATTACAGGCACGAGCCACTATGCCTAGGTTATGCTTGCCTTATGGTTTAATTGAGAGTCCAGGGATGGGTAAACCATAGGAATATAAGTCTTTTGTCGTTTTTTTATGTCTTTAACTAGTTTTATTGTGAATTTTGGATTTTTTATAACCTTTCATAAAACATCCTGAAACATTTATAACAACATTAAAGAATACGAAAGTACAGAAGAAATAGAAAAAAAAAACTTTTAAATAAGTCAGAAAATTAACCTCTGGCAAGTTAACTTAATCCTGAACCTCAGTTTATTCCTCTGTAAAATGGAACTATTCATACCAGCTTCTACATATGACAATATAGGTGATACATAGAAATGTCATTGATAGGGCCAGTAGGCTAATTCGGCAGGTAAAAGTGCCTGCCATAAAGGCTGACAACCTGAGTTTGATCCCAGGGGCCCGCACAGTGAGAAGAAAGAACGGACTCCCACGAGTTACCCTCTGACCTCCACGTGGATGCCATGGCACCTGTCCTTCCCATATTAATTAATTAATTTCTTAAAAGACGAATGACTGAGCTGGGAACGTGGCTCGGTGGTAGAGCACCCACCTGGCATGCACAAGGCCCTGGGTTCAATTTCCAGAACCACAAAAGAAGAGAAGGAGAGAAAGAAGGAAGAGGGGGGAGAAAATGAGGAGGAAAAATAGGAGGAGGAGGAAAAGGAGGAGTGGGGGGAGCGGGAGGAACAGGAGGAGCGGGAGGGGAAACTGACCCACGGTAAGCCCTTGAGAGGTACTTCTCCCTGCTGGTGGGGAAATGAAAGACCAAGGACTGGTTGCCGAGGACATAAAGGAATGGGGCGGGGTGGGAAGTAATGGAGTTACAGAAACCAGGGGTCACCAAATCTGAAGCCAAATAATCCTGGGCCACAGTGGGAGCTAAGTCCCTCCTATGTGAAGGCAAAAAGACATCAGACCCACCAGAGCCAACCGAGGGCTGTCTGGCCTGTTGGGAACCCCTCAGCTCAGGAGGGGCCCGTCCTGCCAAGGCGTTCCTTTTGGGGTATCATGGAGTCAGAGATGGATGAGGCCGAGGACCGTGGGAAGGGATTAAACGTAAATCCCAGGACACACTAGTTGTCCGCTGCTGTCAGGGATGTTTCCAAAGCCGGGTGTGTTAGAAACCAAGTTCTAGACCTCGTCAGCGTACCTCCTCCGATGTCCGGTCGGGAGGAGGGTCGGGACGCACAATGGTTCTCTACGGAAAACAGTCAAGTCGAAGTGGAACCTGCACACAAAGTTCCGGGACCCAAATTTGTTACTGGCAATTGAGTGCCCTCTAGTGTCAGTCAGTGGGAAGACACATTTGCAAAACAAAAAAACAAAAGTTGAGAAACTCCTAGAAGCGCCACACAGTAATGTTTTACATGGCTGTGGATATTGGGGGTGGGGAGGGGTACCGATAAATCTGGACCGGAAGTGATGGTTCAACCGGTGGAAGGCACTTGCTGCCAAACCTGATGATCTGAGGTCGATTCCGGGAATTCACTCGGTGGAAGGAGAGAGCTGATTCCTGAAAGTTGACCTCTTCTGACCCCAGGAACATGCGCGGGTGCCCGCGTGAGCTTACA
>NC_081430.1:81519457-81569457 GCF_949786415.1 Peromyscus eremicus
TCCAGAAAAATGGCCTGACCTCTGTTTTACAGACTAGGCCTTTCAGAAAAACTCCAAAAACCTGACCTACGGATGGCCCAAGCTTCAGATGAACACTGTTTGATGTGGAAGACACCAGGGGACACCTTTATGTCTCCTACATTCTTTTTTTTAAACACTTATTATCATGTTTTAATGTGTGTGTATATGTGGGTGGTGCACACTGCGACCAGAGCATCCGATGTTCCCGAGCTGGGGTTAGAGGCAGCTGTGAGCTACTGGATGTGAGTGCTGAGAACCGAACTTGGGTCCTCTGGAAGAGCAGCAAGTGCTCTTAATTGCTAAGCCATCTCTCCAGCCTGGGACACTTTACTGTATTAGTTAGGTTTCTGTTGCTGTCATAAATACCATGGCCAACAGCAACTTGTGGAAGAAAGAGGGATTTTTTTCAGTTTACAATTGATGTCTATCATGAAGGGAAATCAGGACAGAAACTCAAGGCAGGCCCCTGAAGGTGGGAACTGAAGCCACGAGGATCACTGCTTACTGGCTTGCTCAGCTTGTCTTCTTTTTTGGTTTTTTCGAGACAGAGTTTCTCTGTGCAGCTTTGCGCCTTTCCTGGAACTCACTTTGTAGACCAGGCTGGCCTCGAACTCACAGAGATCCGCCTGGCTCTGCCTCCCGAGTGCTGGGATTAAAGGCGTGCGCCACCACCGCCCGGCAGCTTGTCTTCTTATAGAACCCAGGCCCACCTCCCTAGGAGTGCGGCTGAGCACAGTGGTCTTAGCTCTCCAGTATCAACTGTGAATCAAGAAAACGTCCCCACAGACTTGCCCACAAGCCAATTGATGGAGGCAATTCCTCAGCTGATGTTACCTCTCCCTAGATGACCCTAGCTTGTGTCAAGTTGACAAAAATAATTAACAAACAAACTTTAAAAATACGGGGCCGGGCATGGTGGCACACACCTTTAATTCCAGCACTTGGGACGCAGTAGCAGGTGAATCTCCGTGTTCGAGGCCAGCCTGGTCTACAAAGAAAGTTCCAGGACAGCCAGGGTCACACAGAGAAACCCTGTCTTGAAAAACAAAAAACAAACAAAAAAACCTAACCAGCGCAGATCCCCGGAGCACAGAATGTATGAAAACTCCAATGGTTATTCCCAATCTTCTTTCCGGGGCCAGGAGAACAAAGAGAGAACAGGGGCCTTGGGGCTTCAGGCACATGAGATGCTACTGGAAAGGAGATCAAAGCCATCCCAGACCAAACCCTTTAGGACGCAGATCAGAGCAACCTGAGCTTACTCGCTTCTAAAAGTGAGGCAGGGAGTGCCCAGCCACCAAGAGCACACTGGGAAACCGGAAGTGAGGGGGGAACAGGCCAGGGTCCTACATTTGCTCTGCACTGTGGTCATCACTCAACAGCGCTGGCTTCTGGGAGCCCTGCAGGGCCTCTGCCCTCCCGCCTTGTCTTCGGGACTCTGACCGCGAGTGCTCTCTTAACGGATGAGTGGAAACAGTGTAGGCAGAAATTGAAGAAAGAGGAAGAAGCAGCTAACTCCCTTCAGAGCTTAGAGGGCTTTGACAGTGTGTCGGGATGAAACAAAACGCCCCGCCCAAGAGCAAAGCTGTCCTTTACCTCACAGCATGATATTGTGACAGGCCCTCTGGTGTTGTTGCTATTGTTTGCTTGCTTTTTAAACATGCGTGTCTGGTTTTGCCTGCATGTACGTAGTGTGTAAATATGCATGTGCGTCGTGTCTTTGCCTAGTGCTCTCAGAGGCCAGAAGAGGGCATCTAGATCCCCTATATTTTAATTGTGACTGTTACAGATGGTTGTGAGCTGCCCTGTGGGTGCTGAGAACTGAACCCAGTCCTCTGTAAGAGCAGCCAGTGCTCTTAACCATTGATCCATCTCTCTAGCCGCCCCCCCCGGGGGGGGGGGATAATTTTTAATTATTAGAAAATATCTTGGGGGCTGGAGATGCTGGTAAACAGTTTGGTTGGTAAAGCGATTGTCAAGAATGCACAAAGCCCTGGGCTGGACCCCCAGCACTCCAGAAATCAGGGAGAGTGGTATGCACCACTCTCAACACTCTAGGCAAAGGCAAGAAGATCAGAAGTTCAAGGTCATCCTCAGCTATGTAGTGAGTTCAAGACCAGGCTGGCCTACATGGGACCTTTTCTCTAAGTATAAAAAAAAAAGGGGGGGGGGGGGTAGGAAGGAGGAAGAAGAGGAGGAGGGAGAGGAGGAGGAAATAAATGACATCTGATATGAAATCTATTAGTATCCCAACAGCTGAACCTACATCCTGTGGCAATCAGAACATCAGTCATGCCTGACTTTCTTGTTAAAACAGTTATTTAAAGAAATCAAAAATACTTCACAATCTATTAAGTCCCTAAACTTCTTTATAAGTTGACTATCTGTAACGGTTGATTGAATCTTACCCTCAAATAGAATTTAGTGCCCTCGAGTCCATGGTTTCAGTGAAGTATAGCATACACTGAGTAATTCAGACAGTGTGTCTGAATCTTAAACTGCATCAATACATTAAAGGCCATTTTTTTAAAAAAAAAAAAAAAGGTTCCATGGCATTTCCCATGCAAGATGAAAAAAGATGCCAAGCAATAAGAATCACCCTTGGCTAGTGTCTCCCCAGTCCACAGTTTGAAAGCCTTTTATCCTTGTGAGCACTTGGAAGCGACTCTCAACACCTCCTTCCCCAAAGGGGAGCCTTCTCTTGCAGCATCTCTGTTTGCAAATGGTTAATGCATCAATGCAAACTCATCTACGGTCATTTGAATGAGAATGCCCCCACAGGCTCACATATTTGAACACTTGGTCTCCAGTTGGTGGCGCTGTTTGGCAAGGTTTAGGAGGTTTAGGAGGTGTGGTCTTACTGAAGGAGGTATGTCCCTAGGGACAGGCTTTGAGAGATTAGGGCCACATCCTACTGCCAGCTTGACATCTCTCTGCTTCTTGTTTTTAATGGAAGATATGAGCCCTTAGCTCTTAGCTGCCATGCTTCTGCTTGTTTGTTTTTGTTTGTTTGTTTGTTTGTTTTTCAAGACAGGGTTTCTCTGTGTAACAGCTCTGGCTTTCCTGGAACTTGCTTTGTAGACCAGACTGGCCTCGAATCATAGAAATCCGCCTGCCTCTGCCTCCCGAGTGCTAAGATTAAAGACATGCACCTCCACTGCCCATCCATGATGGACTCTTATCCCTCTGGAACCAGCTGTAAGTCCCCTTGGTTTTGTCAATCACAGCAACAGGAAAGTGACTAATACAACATTCTAAGGAGCAGCCTCAATGTAAAACGAGACCAAGTTTCCCAGTCTCTACGTGGCACTCCAAATAACCTACTTTCAGGTTCAAAGTACAAAAATGAATTTTTACACTTGAGTCTAAAACTGGCAACAACAGGTTTGTGTCATCACACACTGCTATTTTCATTAGCTACCTACGAGGCAAGGAGGAAACCTCGTTCACAAGCCAATAAAACCAGACCTTCGAATCAACAGGCGATACAGAGCGGCGTCCCCGCTGTTGCAGAGGACTCCAAACCTTGGGCTTCAGACTTTCCTTTCTCTTCCTCTGTGTTCTCATCTGGGGGGGATGCAGAATTTCCAACCTAGGTTACCGCTGTACCTAGTCCATGTGGGAGAGAGCACCATACCAGATCTCAAACTCCCACTGAAAGTTTTCTAGAGTTTCCTGAAAACAGCCGATGATTCTGCTGACGCAGGGAAGCCAGCAGAAAGATGTGCTGAAGCAAATGCAAGTGTGACTTTTTTAAACTCTGTCCCGGCTGCCCCATCATTAGCAATGAAGGTAATGCTTCTGAACAGTCAGGGCTCCCTTTGCTCAATCGTTCCATCCATTTCTCAAGCTGAGCCCTTTCAAGACAACTGTAAATAAGAATTTATGTGTTACTGAGAATGTTAGGATTTCCAGTTTCAGGTTTATTTGGTTTTTGTTATTTTACTTTTGAAGTGTGAAGAACTTCTTCCTCTCCTTGGGTATAAAAATATTACATGCCCATTATAAAGAATTGAAAGAAAAAAAAACACATGAAGAAGCAAGGATAAAAATAAAAGTCCCTCAAAGGCTTTACAAGGCTGTGGGTGACCCTAAGCCAAATATTTGGCTCGAAACAGGTGTCCATGGAGGAAAACAGTGACCCACTGGAAAAAATCCAACGAGCTCTTCCCATAAGCACAAAGCACCCCACTGTCTCCTGGGCATCCCCTGTGCATTCCCCGTCCGGTCAGCCTTTCTGCCACTGAGGACTGGGAAGCCATGCTGGGCTCTGCTGGGCAGTCAAGGCAGGGTACTGGGCAAGGGAGGGTGGAGGAAAGGGCTTGGAGGGGCAGAGGCTGGTCCTAAAAGAAGAAAGTAACAGTGGCTGAGAAAATAGTTTTAATTATAAAATATTTTGGAAGGGAGAGTGAAATCTTTTAACACTTTGAATAAATTTAGAGCTTTATAAAAAAATAAAATAAAATAAAATAAAAGTCCCTGAAACCTCAGCATCTTTTCTTTAGCTTCATTTTGTTGACTTTTGTTTTGAGACAGGATCTCACTACATAGCCTTGGCCGACCTGGATCTAGCTCCCCATCTAGACCAGGCTGGGCTCGAACTCATAAAGATCCACTTGCCTTTGCCTCCTGAATGCTGGAATTAAAGTCATCCACCACCCTACCTGACCAACATATTTTTTCACATATATTTATTTATTTAAGGGTGAGAAGACATTGTACAAAACCCCAGTATGGAGGTCAGAGGACCACAGAGAAACCCTGTCTCGAAGAAAAAAACAACAACAACAACAAAGAGTTGGCTCTCTCTTTCCACCACGTGGGGTCTGGGGATGGAACTCGGGTCATCAGACTTGGTGGCAAGCACCTTTACCCACTGAGTCATTTCACTGGAAAATCTCAACATCTGAACAAACAACAATGAAGTTAACAACCTTCAGTGCATAAATATACATACATATTTATCACATACAAGCACAGATGTTTCCACAGCTTACATGAGTGGGGTCCTATTATACTTAGTACTTTTATTATGGGCAACGGCTCTCTCTCCCTGTCCTCCCACAATATTAGTAACTTAAAGTGCATGTGATATATCCAGATCATATATATAATATATACATATGCATATATATATATATATATATATATATATATATATATATTACACATGTCTTCATAGACATCAACACACACAGGGAGAATTTCATTCTTTTTCCAATAATGAAATCACATTACCCTCATTTCACATTTTACTTTCCTCATTGACTGGTACCTTGCAGGTCTCACTGACATCTGGCAAGGCTGTAACTCATTCCAATGAAGGGCCATATAGTATTCTATAGAGTAATACCTTTTAATTTTTCAGCCATTCCCTGATTAACAGCCATCCACCATGACTGCAGTTCTTGGCTGCCACAAACAGCCTGCAGTAAACACACTTGCACATGTGGCCTTACCAATAAGCACAGTCTGTGCAGTGGGATTCACGGGTAAAGGAAATTACATATTTTTTATTTCAATAGATGTTACCAGATTGCCTTCCAAACAAGGCCAGACTGCTTTGCATCCCCACCAGCAATGGGTGAGAGCATGTCACCCTCCCTCCCTGCTGGCAGCAGGGGTGATAACTCTTAGGTCCTTTTTGCCATTTTAATGGCTGAAAAGTAACATTTCATAGTTAATTTGCATGTCTCTGTGTCTGGGCCCCTGAATATGCAGCGCAATCTGTGTCGCAGGTAATAGCATTTGAAAGTCACCCCACAGGTGGCTCTGGTGCTTCCCAGCAAGCGGGAGGCAGAGGCAGGAGGGTCTCTGTGAGTTCCAGACCAGCCTGCTCTACAAAGTGAGTTCCAGGACAGCCAGGACTCCATAGGGAGACTGTATCTAAAATAAATAAATAAGAATAAAAAATAAAGGGTGTACATAACCTTACCTCACCACATTGCAGCCCCTAGTTTCAGCATGCATTCTTTAGATTTCTGTGACTTGCAGAGCCAGTCTCCATTTGCCCAGGCTTCTGCTGTAGAAACCAGTTCTCTCCTCTCTTCCTCTGTTTGCTCACCCTGCAAGGTTTACTTACCAGTGTAGACGTGGTACTCCCCACTTACCAAGCTGGGTTATCCGATCCATCACTATCACTCTTCACCTGATACTCAAATACTCTCAAATTTTGCCAATTTGGGGCACCTCAGAATAGCTCCCCCAAACTTTTAGAATTTCTCTGCCTTAACCCTGGAATCAGTCATTTCTCAGGAAACAACAGCAGCAAAAACTCTGGTTCCTTTTAGGAAAGAGTATTTAGGAGCCACTTCCTTTTTCGGGGGACAGAGGGTTCTTGTGGTTTTTTGAGACAGGGTTTCTCTGTGTATGTTTTGGTGCCTGTCCTGGATCACGCTCATGTAGACCAGGCTGGCCTCAAACTCACAGAGATCCGCCTGCCTCTGCCTCCTGAGTGCTGGGATTAAAGGCGTGGGCCACCACCGCCGGCCAATCAGTGTTCTTATAACAGGAAATGTGACCATGAAGAGACACTGGGGTTGTGTGCCCACAGAGGAACGGGCAGCGGCTAGCCAAAGGGAGGAGCCTCAGAAAAAAAGCCGAATCTGCTCTCTGAATATCTTTAACAGCGATCCCAGCAAACTCACGTAGACCCACCCAGGGAAAGGCAAGTACAGCTGAGTCCCGCACCTGCCGAACATTCTGCGGAAGTCTGGCCTGCCTTAAGCAAGCTGAATGTTCTATGTAAATTCAGTTTTCTCTGACAGCCGTCAGGGCGCAGTCTACACACCTCTGCAGGCTTGTGCAGTCTCACAGTGAAGGGACCGGTGGGTCTTGTCACACACTGTGTGTATGTTGTGCTGTGGCGAACCCAAGTCATTCTTGGGCTGTCCCCGATGTCTCAGCTGATCTACATCACTTGCAATGCATATTTACTGAGCAGTAGCAAGCACAATCTCGACCTAGGACGCCAGCTCAGAGCTCGGCATATTCCTCAATAGGAAATTACTCAACTAGCTACTCCCTTAGGACCTACCTGTACTTTCAATTTTACTACCCTGGTGCCTTATTCAATTTTCAGAAACCTAAAAAAAAAAGGTTCTAACCACCCTGGCCCAACCCACATACACACAGAGACACAGACACACACACACACTCGCACATATACTCACATACACAGACACATTCACACACACACACATACACACACTCATACACACACAGAGACACATTCACACACACACACACTCACACACACAGAGAGACACAGATACACACACACACACACATACACACACACAGAGACAGACACACACACACACATACACACACACACACATACACACACACACACACACACACACACACACACACACACACACAGAGTCCTCTATCCCACTCATTTCATTCCTCTTGGAATTTATGTCCTGACTCCACGAGTCTGATTACTCTAGCCTCCCAAACTGCACAGTGTGTGCCCGGGGCTGGGAGCCCAGCTGTGCTTTCTCTACCTCTGACACCTCCCCTGGCAATAAACAGAACTCTGCTGGGGTTTCTCTAATGATGCCTCCAGCAATGGGCAACACTGCAGCTCATTAACGGGAGCACTCATGCTATGGGGCTAGTGGGAACAAACGCCGACTTAGTTCCAGAAGACGAGCCGGCTCCCCCTCCCCCACCAGAAATCAGAGGTAGCAGGGGATGCCATTTATAGAAAGAGGAGCTTATTTTGCACCCGGAGATGAGGTGCCTGAGCCTTCTGAGGCAGGGACATGGTGTGGCTCCATCTTAGCCTATGTCCTGGAAGAATCACACCCATGACTCCAGGTGGGAAAACAGCCGCCGCCGGAAACCCCGACCTGGACAGTTCTCCATCACTCTCCTAGCCTGTTCTCATGGGGTCCAGTGAGAGAAGCCCTCGGGTCCATGTCAGGGAATTCCTGAGTACTCGTCCTGGGTAGGCAGGCACTGTTCCAAGTGCTCTCCATGACCCATCTAAGTGTGGCTAGGCCTCACAGAGAGGACTTAGTCTCCTGACCTCTCAAATGGGCCCACAGTTATGGTGAAACTGTAGAAGAATAAGAATTTGAACCCAGGACGGCGGGCTCCTTGACACACAGCAGCCTTAACTGCACTGCTGTGTTCCGGGTGATGGCTGACAACGTCTTTTTTCCCCCAACTTATTTATTTCGTGGGGAGGGACATGTGCACGTCACAGAGAACTTGTGGAGGTTGGAGGGTAAGTCTGTTCTCTCCTTCCACCCTGTAGATTCCTGAGATAAAACTCAGGCAGTCAAGCTCAGTAGCAATTGTCTTAACCCACCGAGCCCTCTGGGGCCCCAAAAACCCAGCTTTTTTTTTTTTTTTTTTTTCTTGAGACAATGGTCTCATGTAGCCCATTCTGACTCAAACTTGCTATATAGCCAAGGATGACTTTCAACAGCTATCCTTTTGAGTCAGGCCCTCCTCTCGGATGACACTAGCTTACGTCAAGTCGACATAAAACTATCCAGCATGCCAGGTGGTGGTGGCGCACGCCTTTAATCCCAGCACTCAGGAGGCAGAGGCAGGCGTATCTCTGTGAGTTCGAGGCCAGCCTGGTCTACAAAGCAAGTTCCATGACAGCCAGGGTTACACAGAGAAACCCTGTCTCGGAAGAAGAAAAAAAAAAACACCACCAAGAACTCTTTGAAGTCAATGTTCTATCAGTTTATCAAAGCCGCATTTATCAATATTAAAACTTTGAACCTCTGGAGTTACAGCTGAAACTAGTCTATCCTGTACCATGAAGTCTGTGACTGAGGCATAGCTGTCTGTGATTTCGACAGGTGCTTGTAATCTTGGGGTTGGGGCTGTTAATCTGATACCCTGGTCATCAAACACCATCAGATCTGAGAAGGATAAATTTAAGAAGAAATGAGACAGCTGTCCAGCCACCTAGGCAGAAAGCCCAAGTCTCTCCATAGTTGTTGGGGGGCAGAAGCCCCAAAGGCAACACTTATTCAGCTGATCGGTCCAGAAGACCTGACAGATTTTTTTGTGAAATAGAAATCTGGGGTGGTCATCCTACCTGTCTTGGCAGAGAGGACAACCGCCCCTGTTGTTCCTCTTAGTCACAGTCTGGACAGGATCTCAGCTTTTCACTGCGTGGCCAGCCTTGCCATAAGCTTCCAAGTTCTTCTGTGGCCATCCATCTTCTTGGAGAAGATACAGGATGCTGCCAGGAGCTGACACGCCTCTTTATCATCAAAAGCTTTTATATCAAATGCCATATTCTCAGATCTCTACAGGTGTTTGAGGACTGGCGGAAAATCTGTTAGATGTATAACTTTGAGAGCATATATATGACTTGAATCTGAATATACAGGTTTCCCAGTTAGTTAGAGCTTAATGAAGTCAGCAAGGACAGGGAGGCTCACATTCCTAAGCCTGAATAGACCTTGAGTAAGGAGAGACACTTTTTAAGCTGTTGGCAGTGATATCTGAATCTATTACCATTTTTAAGGCCCCGCAGCTGTAGTTCTGATCTTTGAGTACAGCCAGATTATAATCCTGAATGATTTATATAGAAATAATTATTTCCAAAGCTATCTCCTGAGAAGACAAAGAAGAGCGACAGGGGAAAGATTCCAAGGCCGAATGAGAACAGGAGGAAAGGGTCTTGTGAGTCAAGGTGCAGTCCAACTCTGAGAAAAGGAAAAAGACCCTCTTGAGGGACTCTATGCCAGGGTTTCCATCTCTAACCTAGCCCTCCAGCCTGTCCTGAGAACAGGGAGCACAGGACGATGTATTCTCCATAGCTTCTTCAAGATGGAGCAGGGTGCAGATGGTCAGGACTCTGACCTAGCTGCAGAGAAAGGAAATAACTACATTTGGCTGGACCATATCAGCTTTCAGCAAGTCCATGTGTCACGCACTGAAGTCAGCCAGATGGAAGCCCACTGAAACAGATATAGACTAGAGTCAGAGTTAAAATTTATGAACTTATTTGAAATCTTCAGGCCTGTAGTTTTGGTAATTGGAGACCAGGAGAGAAAAATGCCATCCTCAGGAATAGACGTGTGAGAAAGACTCCTGAACTGGATCAGGGATGGGACATCTGAAAAGCAGCAGTAGATTCATACCTATAGGTTTAAAATCCTGAGTTTGTGACCCAAACAGTATCAGAATTAAGTTAATGTTAAAATCTTAATATGATACCACCTGCATATGATTCCACTGATGCCCCTGAGGGGAGTGCATATATTTCCAGGCCCCACCCACTCGAGCAAATGCAGAGGAATGAACAGCAGGCCTTGACTGGACTTCTGTCCTGCCCAGACAGCTGCAGCCTGAGAGAGGTAGCTGGAGAATGTCAGGTCAAGGCCTGAGGACTTTTCCTCGGCCCATAAAACAATGGTGAAACAATGTGTGGTGGGAGGTGATTCCCTAACCTCCCTCCATACTGACGGCCTGAGCACTGGGTGCCCTGCCCATGCTGCCCTTAGTAAAGATGGCAGTGAGGTATATGACCTGCCTGTTTTGACCTTAACCAAGATGGCGGCTAGGCCACATGGCTGTCCTTATTTAAAATAGCACCTTAATCACGTGATCACCCTTATTTAAGATGGTGCCACCTGTTCACACGATCATCCCTATCAAATATGGTGCCTGACCATGTATTCATGTGGGTTTTGTTTTTGTTTTTGTTTTCTTGAAAATAAACTGAGCAGATAAGGAACAGATAAATTGAAGCATTTAAAAGTCAGTCAGAAAGAAATATAGATGGCTATATCAATCATACATTTCCATTCACACATAGGAAATAGACTTTGTGAAAGAAAGACTGAGAAGTAGCAGTGCAGCCAGGTGGGAGAGAGGGACCCCTCGGACTGTGGCATGGTGCAAGCCATGAGTCATTGGCAGTGGTGGGGGCAGGGGCCATAGGGACATTTTTCCTCAATGAGGCACAAGGCCCAGCAGACTGACCTCTGGTGTCCCAGAGGGTCAGCAAGGGCCAACAATAACGGTATACCACAGCCAATGGACCATTGCCACAAAAGCTATGGGCCATGGAATGGAGAGGGCACAGGCTGTCTCCATATGCCTTCCCATAGGGACAGGGGCCAAGGGCTTAGAGTCCAAAAGACACATGGTACCAGCGAGCAAAACGAGATGAATCCTCACTTGTGGGAAAATGGCCAGAAGGGAAGGGAGGAATCTTACTGATCAGGTAGGGTGAAGAGTCCCCAGCCATGCTCCAGCCTGAAAAATGGCGGGTGGTACAGGATCCCAGAGCTCCTCAGACTGCCAGGGGTTAGGAGAAAGCAGTGGGATTGCCTGGCAACATTGGGCACCAGTGTTATCAATTATGCATGTGCAGGGAAACGTGCTGGGCAGATGCAGTGGTGGGCTGGGCAGATGCACGCCATGCAGGCATGGTGGCAGCAGCCAGTAATTCACAACCCAGATGCTGTATCCACTCGGAGAATTTATTATAATAGAGAGAGATGAAGAGAAAGATAGGAAAGAGAGAGAAGAAAAGAGAGAGGGGTGTGCCTCCTGGGAAGAAAAGCAGGAGAGAGAGAGAGAGAGAGAGAGAGAGAGAGAGAGAGAGAGAGAGAGAGAGAGAGAGAGGAAGGGGAGGAGTTTTTCCTTAAAATGAGGCTTTTGCATCAGGAGCAGGGCATCGCCAAGGGACGGGTCAGAATATTAACAATCTCCACCTTAGTGGTTGCTACTCACCACCAGCCAATCCTAGTTTGCCTTAGGACCCCTCCTCCTTCCCTTCTAGATCCTAGTTTCTTATTTCTGAAACGTATCACCGGGGCCTCAAGCCATTATTATTACCTGCTTCTTATCTTAGGGACTTTCAATTCCTATTGAGTTGCCCTGCAACACTCCCATGCTCATGGTACCTACGCTCCTCTGGTACTTACCATTCAGTTCAGGACCTCTGCCTCATTAATGAGGCAGTTATTCCAACCTATCCAGTGGTCAATAACCCTTACACCCTTCTTTCTGACATTCCTCCTCCTACAACTTCCCACTTTACTGTCCTGAACCTAAAAGATGCTTTTTTTTTTTTTTTTAACTGTCCCTCTACACCCTGACTCATATTTTCTATTTGCCATCACCTGGGAGGACCCTGACACATGGTTGTTATGCCCAGATCTTGGGGACCCCTAAAGACCACCACCAGAGACTGAATCTGTATGCAAAAGCAAAGAGTCTTTATTCAAGCTCGAGCTTGGACCCTCCATATGTTCCACGCAGCAGTACAATCAGAGAGCCCCCGAACCTGGTTGGGGCAGGGTTTTTATCATAGTAGAGGTTGGGGTGAGGGGATTTCCAAGGTTCAGGACCCCTGATTGGCTGATATTTGTCTAGGGGTGTCTGGGTGAAAGGGAATAGGTACATGCTCCGTTCAGGGACATCTGGTGATCTTAACTAATCTTATCTAATGGTTGGAATGTTTGAAATATCAGGTACTTCCCCTTAGATGCTGGCCCGTCCCTGGGTGGTGTCAACTTATGGCTTTTCCTGGAACTGAAACTAAGGCCTATTCTCTTGGCTGGTTTTTATCAAGCCTGTCATGGTAGCAGTATGGCCAAGCTATTCTGGGCCCCACAACGATCCTCCAGAACATGGACTGTTCTCCCTCAGGGTTTCTGGGACAGCTCCCATTTCTTTGGCCAAGCCTTGGCCCAGGATCTTTCCACTTTTGACCCCAGTCCTTGCACCCTCCTCTGGCATGTAGACGACCTCCTACTTTTTAGTCCCTCCCCATCTCTGTCGCAATGGGCTACCTCTTTGCTACTAATCTACCTTGGCTCCCTGGGATATCATGTCTCCCCATCTAAGGATCAGCTACGCTCTCCCACTGTTGTGTATTTGAGTGTTCAACTCAGCCCAGGGTCTAAGACCCTCACATCTGATAGAACCCGAGCCCTGTGGAACTTACAGCTCCCGACCACAACAGACCAAATTCTCTCATTTTGGGGCCTGATGGGATTCTTCCATCATTGGATACCTAACTTTGCCATTATGGCCAAGCCCCTGTACCAGGCAGCCAGAGAGACCCCCATGGGGCCCCTCACCTACCCGGCCACCACTTCTCTTTACTTCAGGATCCTCTCCTAATGGCCCACACCCTAGCTCTCCCAGACCCCACTCGACCTTATCACCTCTATACAGATGAAAAGATGGGAGTGACCACGGGTTCTAGCCCAGGAGGTTGGGCCTTCAAATTGGGCTGTTGCTTTCCTATCCAAACAACTAGATCCCACTGTGGTATATTGTTTGTAATCTAAGAAATAAAGCTTGCCTGAAGATCAGAGGACAGAGCCAGCCACAGAGTTAGCCATAGAGGTTAGGCAGTGGTGGCACACACCTTTAATCCTAGCACTCGGGAGGCAGAGATCCATCTGGATTTCTGTGAGTTCAAGGCCACACTAGGCTACATGAGACTAATCCAGTCTAAAAGTGGTGGTGTTGTACCTTTAATTCCAGCGCTTGGGATCACACACCTTTAATCCCAGCATTAGCAAGATTGAAACAGGAGATATGTCTGGGCAGAGAAAAGAATATAAGGTGGGAGGAGACAGGAACTCACGCTCTTTCAGGCTGAGGAGTTGGAGAGGTAAGAAGTGGTGGCTGTGGCTTGCTCTGCTTCTCTGATCTTTCAGCTTGAACCCTGATGTCTGGCTCTGAGTTTTTATTAAGACCAATTAGGATTTGTGCAACACCCCACTGTGTGGGGGTGGCAGCCATGTTTGAGAGCCCTAGCAGCAGCCCCTGAATTCACCAGGAGGCCCTCAAGATCACTCTGTTTCAGCCAGTCACTGCATACTCCACCCACCGCCTCTCAGACCTCCTGAGTCACTCTTCTCTCTCCCTCCGTGGGCCCCTCATGGGTCCAGGTCTTTCATTTACTGTTTCTAAAGAGCCCCCAAATTACCTCGACCCCCAGCCCTGCCCTGAACCCTCAACCTTCCTTCCTGTCCCTTCCTCCTCTGATACCTCTTCTCACTCCTGCCCTGAAGCTGTGGAGGCCTTATGCTCACCCCAGCCTGGTCTCCTAGACCCCCAACTCACCCTCTTTGTGGATGGAAGCTCTCTTATAGAGAGATCAGGAAACCGCCAGGCAGCTTATGCAGTGGTCATTTCTACTAAAAGAGTTGAAGCACCCGCCTGCCAGTGGAGACTGTTGCTACATGGCCGTACATCCGCTGCTCAGTAGCCAAGCAAGGGGCCTTATGTCCTACATAATCCCATGCACTGCATGATCACACAATCTATGGGCATGCGTGGCGTAGCTATATGAGCCCATACATGCACGTGTAGGGGAATCCATAAAAAGCGAGTCAGAGACTCCTCCCCCACCTTCTTCTCCTTCTTCCTCTCTCTCCATGCACAACCTTCCATAGGCCTAAAGCACATTCCCCTCTGTTCCTTCTCCTAATAAACTCTTACAGTGGGTTTTGTCCTGCCTCATGGCTTTTCTCTCATGGTAAACAGAGCCACTTAATGAATAACATTGCACCACAAAAAACTAACAGAAACCTCTTCACAAAAGGCTGACTTGGGCTAACATCTACATTGACTCTAAATATGCCCATTCTGTCCTGTGGAGGGAAAGGGGCTTCCTCACTACCAAGGGCACTTCCATTGTCAACGGATCCCTCAGAGCCAAGCTCTTGGAGGCCCTCCAGCTCCCTGCAGAAGTAGTCATAATCCGCTGTCGGGGACATCAGGTCTCCAAGGACCCGGTGGCTTTATGCAATGCCAGGGCTTTTTTCCTCCCACCGGCAGGCGCCCCCCTCCCCCCAACTCCCCGCTGATGGACTGGCTCAACCTGATCAGGACATGTTACAAACAGTTGTGGACCAATCAACCATCTTTTCTTTCTTCAAAATGACCAATTAAATTAGGAAAGGGAGAAAAAAAAAAAAAAACCTCAGCCCTCAAGAAGAGACTGGATTTTCCGGCTTCCTGAGTCGTCCCCTCTGCTCTGAAGAGGGTCTTTTACTGTGTGTCTGCTGCCTTTGTGTGTGTTCTCTCACTCCCAAAGTGAGGGAACCTTTCTTCAACTCCTGGTTCTGCCTGTTGTAGGCTGCGTGTTCGAGATCGTTCTACCGCCCCCTGCTGCCCTTTTCCCCTGCCTTTTAATTCTTTAACTGGCAGCAAATGTAAACCCAGTCAAGACCCCTAACCTGTATCACAGGCGAATGGAGGCCAAAGGTCAACTTTGGTTTTAGGCCTCAGGAGCCACTATCTACCTACCTTGTTTTGTTTTGTTTTTGAGGCTCAGTGTCCCACTGGTGACCCGGGGATTGACATCTTTGGTTAGTCTGGCTGGCCAGCAAGCCCCGGAGATCTTCATACTCTGCCTCCCTGGTGCTGGGATTCCGCTCCAACACCACCGCACCTAGCATTTTGCGTGGGTTCTCATCCTTGGACAGCAGCTATCTTCCCAGACCTAGGGTATTTTTTTATGTAGCAATATTTAATACTGACTTATTCTAGCTAGAATTTCAAAGAAAAGTTCGCATTGGTTTCAGATTCTGGAAATTAACTTTTTTTTTTTTTTTTTTTCCTTCTTTTTTTTTTCTTTTTTAAAGACTTATTTATTTATTATATATACAGAAGAGGGCGCCAGATCTCATTACAGATGGTTGTGAGCCACCGTGTGGTTGCTGGGAATTGAACTCAGGACCTCTGGAAGAGCAGTCAGTGCTCTTAACCTCTGAGCCATCTCTCCAGCCCCTGGAAATTAACTTTTATCTTTATATTTTATTTTATGGATGTTTCTGTCTGTGCACCATCTGCACGCCTGGTACCCATGGAGGCCAGTAGAGGGCACCAGATCCCCAGGAACTGGAGTTACAGATGATTCATCCAATTTCGGATTACAATTTGTACCCCAAATCAGGTCCAGCCACCTATCCTCAATAAGTCAATTAAGAGTTCAATTTAAAAGTGGAAAGTCTCTGGGCAGTGGTGGTGCACGTCTCTAATCTCAGCACTCAGGAGGCAGAGGCAAGCGGATCTCTGTGAGTTCAAGGCCAGCCTGGGTGGGCTACAGAGTTCCAGGAAAGGGTCCAAAGCCACACAGAGAAACCCTGTCTAAAAAAACTAAAATAAATAAATAAATAAATAAATAAATAAATAAATAAATAAATAAATAAATAAATAAACAAACAAACAAATAAATAATAAAATAAAATGGAAAGTGAAAAAGGTGATCTATTCAACATGGCACATAGCAAAAAGGGACAAATAATGTTGAGCAAACTCCTCAAGTCTGTCTTCAGGGTCCTGAAGTGAGATCAAGGTTTAAACAGAGGGCCAAAGACACGTACACTAAGCAACCCACCAAGGTGTGATACTGCCCATCATTGACCTGTGAATGAGAACCCCTAAAAAGAAGCTGTGTCTGCAGAGACTGACTGGCTGATACGTTTCAGTACTGTGGAGGAGACTGGAATGGTGAACGTCCAGAGGCTGCCTTATCTTGGGGCTAGTTCCAGCCCTCCGGAACAGCCATCCCTTGTCTGCTTCTGCATCAAAGCGAACACCCTGTGACTAATAGATAAAAACCTTTTGGAATCTATTAACTCAGCAAACCATTGACTTCCTCCACCAACCCAGAAGCTCAGCATCCTGGCTCTACGGAAAGGCTTCCCCCACCCCCCTCGCTCTATCTCCCTCTCTGCTGTAACTTGCTTTGACTTTCTTTGTTCTGTAAAACTATACAAACTTCATTAAACCGCTTCCACGTTGAAACATGGAATTGGGGGTCACCTAAATGTGTTCCCAGGCCATGGTCACTCACGAGGACTCCAGAATAAACTATCTCTCGTTTCCTTTAAGACGAGAGCTGTGTTTGCTACAGACTCATTTCTGTCTGGGCTTCAGGCTCACCCTGTGGGACTCTGGGACATTTCCTTCCGGGAGACAAGCTCCCCGTCTGGTGGTGCCTATTCTTTCTCCCAGCATGAGATTCCTAGGGAAATTCCCATTTCTTTAGGGTCCATTGTTTCAACGGCTTGATAGAATGAGAGACACAGGTGTCTCTTTAGAATATGTTCTTTTCTGCCAGGCTTGGTAAACTGTGAGCTGCCATGTGAGTGTTGGGAACCCAGGTCATCTGGAAGAGTAGCCAGTGCTCTTAACGACTCAGCCAAGTCTCCAGGCCCTGGATGGGGTTTTTTTTTGTGTGTGTGTGTGTGTGTGTTTGTGTGTGTGTGTGTGTGTGTGTGTGTGTGCTATTATGTCTGAATATTATACACCATCTAGACACCAAGTCAAACTTGTGACACAGGATGCTTAGTCACTGGAAGCCATACACCAAGCACCTGATTCTGGGTCGTAGCATTGGCTCTCCAGGACTTCCTTTTTCAGCATTACATTCTGTCCTCACTTTACCTGAGAGAAAAGTGAACCAGGGATGTCATATGACTTGCTTCCAAGTTTCCTTTGTAGATCGAGTACACGTTACAGGTTTCCAAGGCAAAACTGAAGTCTATCCGGTTCCCATGGTGGGTAACCAGTGGAGCTTGTCAGTGATGCCAGCCAGCTGGCTTTTGGCCCTCCTTCACTTCACAAGCCCACAGTCACCTCCCCCTCCTCAATCCTCCAGGGACCTCAAGGCTTAGCATAGAATCTTGTCTTCCTCCTCCCCCCAGAGTTCAACTCGGAGATTCTGGGTCGGATTTTGTCTCCCATTCACCCGCCCTCCATCCCAGCTGTAACCTCCCTTACTACCTTCACAGCGACCGCTGCTCCCCCCAAGAGACTTCCCCTAAGCACAGATTGAGTTCTTATCAACAAAGTTCCAGTTTCTGGAGCCTCACACGTTTTCCCTGGCTCTGAGGCTGTTCTCCAGCTCCATCCATCCACCTTGCTAAACCTTCCAAGTTTCTCACTGCCAGCCCAACCAATAGCTGGAACAGGCTTCCAGCTACATATTCTGTCCGTTTGGATTCTTTTCTTGCCCCAAGTACAGTAAGATCAGTCCTGTTGGTGGTCCCCACCTAGCCTGGCCTATTTGAACCAGCTCTCCTTACACTATCACTTCTGACCTATCACAAACTTCCTCTTCCTTGGGGTGGTCGGTTGGGTTGGCACAGGCACGCCAGATATCATTCTGGAAATACTGCCTGTATAAACAAACTTCGGGCTGGAGATCATTGAATTAGAATATTTCCTCGATTTACTTGTTACTGTGGAAGAAATTAAGGCGCAGGGAAGAAGTGCGTACCCTAGATCACATATCAAGTAGGAAACAATCAGACACAGATTGGAAGGCGCACACAGCAGCCTCCCGCAACTGCGGTCACGAAGACTCTCCCTAATTCTTTTCTCTTTCCCGCTCAGAGTCTCCTTTGCTCTTTCCACAATACAATCATCTCTCCCCGCAACATATCAATGTTAACTTGGGCTTATGCACCGGCCCCAAGCAGAAAGAAATTTCTCCGGGTACGGTCTACAGCAGAAGAGAAGTCTCCGTTGGCCAAGAGGGTTCCTGGGATTCCCGGGCGCAGGTAGCAACCTCCAGCCCCGCCCCCAAGCGCCCCAGGCCCCGCCCCCGAATGCACCCGGCCCAGGCAAGCCCGGCCAGCACGAAGCGGAAGTACTAAGTCCCGCCCTCTGTATAAGACCGCCCCTACTGCATGGACGGGCAGATGCCTTATCCAATGAGAAGGCAGGACCTGTCGCCTTGGTCCTATGGGCTGCGACAACATTGACCAGCAGGGTCTTTCCGGGTCCTCGCACGCCTCTCTGGACTCCAGCCGGCCTGTGCCGCGGTTGGGAGAACCGTTTGTGCAGGTAAGCGTGTTCCGATGCCTGCCGCGCCCCTGGGTGCCGAAGGCGGGTGTCGCTGTACCCACGCAGAGGTCGGGGAAGGCCGAGCTAAGGGCAGGAGGAATGAGCAAGTGATACACAGCCGGAGTGGGCGTGGGCCCGGGCCTGGCGGGTACAGCGAGGTCCCCAGGGTCACCTAGTAGCGACCGACCCACAGGCCCAGGGCTGTCGCTTCCGTTGAAATTCGGGCGCTGATGGAGCACCAGCCCAGTAGTACTTTTTGGTATAAATTTTGGAAGAGGTTCTTGTTTTGGTTTTTGTGTGTGTTTATTTTTATGTGTATGGGTATTTGGCCTGCATGTGTGTGTGTGTGTCCTGCAAGCATGCCTGGTGTCCATGGAGGCCAGAAAAAGTCAGACAGATCCCATGAAACTGGATGCTTGCAACCACCATGCAGGATGCTGGGAATCGAATCTGGGTCCTCAGTGCTCTTAACCACTGAGCCATGCCTACACACACACACACCTTTTTATTTTTATTTTTTATTATGTGTGTGGGTGTGTGCACTTACACGCCTGTGGAAAATGGAAGAGACCAGATGTGTCAGACACCTGGATCTGTAGATTCAGACGTGAGCTCCTGTGTGAGTGCTGAGTATTGAACCAGGGTTCTCTGAAGAGCTGCAAGTGCTCTTAACCGCGGAGCCATCCCTCCAGCCCTAGCGGTAGAGAGGCTAAAGTGGTAGCTTGTCTGAGGTTTTGGACAGGCTGGTATATGGAAGAGTTAGTAAGCCCTGGTGTGGACCAGTCTCAATTCTCCACCACACCATTTCTTCACAATCCGGGTGCATTTGTGGTCTCCTTAGTGACTTTGGGGAGCACAACCTTCCCGATACCTTTGAGAGCCACATACACCGTCTTATGTGTGGAGCAGGGCAGTAAGAAGGAGGAAAAAGGCCGGGCGGTGGTGGCGCACGCCTTTAATCCCAGCACTCGGGAGGCAGAGCCAGGCGGATCTCCGTGAGTTCGAGGCCAGCCTGGGCTACCAAGTGAGTTCCAGGTAAGGCGCAAAGCTACACAGAGAAACCCTGTCTCGAAAAAACCAAAAAAAAAAAAAAAAAAGAGGGAAAAAAACTAATGAATCAGCTTCCTGGAGAAGTCAAACACCCTATCTCTGGAAATTGAGTTGTAAATAACAGTGGAAATTAGTTGAGGTGCTGTGCCATGGGTGATTGTGCCCAGAGGTGACGGGGACCCCCCTCTTGCACCCTTAATGCGACTTTGTTAGATAGATATTGTTAGTTCTATAAGCCTCGGTTTCCATGTTGTAAAGTGGGGTTTAATTTTACTGTTGTTGTGTGCGATGCTTTTGGGCAAGTGTGCATGTGGAGGAGGTGGGGGGGGCAGCTTGGTGGAGGTGGTTCTCCTGTGGATTTCAGGGATGGAATTTATAAGGTTAGGGGCATGTGTGAGTGAATGCTGCTTGTGTGGGAGTGCCCTCAGAGGCCAGAAGACTGTGTTGGATCACTTGGAACTGAGGTACAGGAGGCCGCAAGCCACCTGGTGATAGTGGCTGCTGGGAACCAAGCTCAGGTCTCTACAAGAGCAGCAAGTGCTCTTAACTACAGAGCCACCTCACCAGCCCTTTATTGTAGGTTTTATGCTGGACAGAACTCCTAATGAGCCATCTGCATTTTCCCATTTCTCTCCTTGTTCACTCGTGGTCCACACTATTGAGGATGGAAACCTTTTTTTTTTTTTTTGGTTTTTCGAGACAGGGTTTCTCAGTATAGCTTTGCACCTTTCCTGGAACTCACTCTGTAGACCAGGCTGGCCTCGAACTCACAGAGATCCACCTGGCTCTGCCTCGGAGTGCTGGGATTAAAGGCGTGTGCCACCACCACCCGCTTGGAAACCTTATTGAAGGGACCATTTTTTTTTTATGCTGGATTATACCAGCATTAGCATTTTGCATCTTCCTGTGTCTTAGGAATCAAGAGTCTTACTGAATTTTTCTATGATTGCATTATTTCTCACCTTATTTATGTATTTAAGTTTTGTGTGTATAGTTGAGTGTGGTCGTGTGGAAGTTAGAGGACATCCTGAGATGTCATTTGTCACCTTGTTTAAGACAGGATCTCTTGTTCCCTCTTAGTTCATTGAGCTAGCTGGCCTTGGAACTTACGAGGCGTTTTCTGCCTCCACCTTTCATCTTACGGTAGGTGTGAAACCTTGTTCTGGGGGTTCCAACCCATATGAGTGGCAGGTGCTCACCCTCCTGTCTCCCCAGCCCTCACTGAATGCCATAGTGTCCTGTTATGTAGTACATTTGCAAGGTTGTGCAGCCACTGTTAACCATGTAATTCCCAAGTATTTTTATCATTATCCCCAAACCCCGGTCTTCCAGCCATGTGTTGGGGTAAAGTGGTGTAGTCCCAGGACCCCCAACTAAGATGTCCCCCAAGTGCTCAGACTATATTTGGGTAGCAAAGAGCCCAGAAGCACTGTGCCACCCACCCATACATGCTGTTGCTCTCATAGAGCTCCCAGCCCCAGGCTCTGCGATCTGCTGCTTAGCTGGTGCTTGCTGCCATGTACAGAGCCCCCGGAAACCCAGGCCTTTTGCTAGGACCTACAACATGGGGAATATCGAGCCAGGCCTGGCAGGTCCTGGAGGAGGGGAAAGGCTGAATGTAGGCTGTTGGATCCTCAGACCACACCCAGAGCCTTACCTCTTCATATGTAGGAAACTGCCTGACAACAGGAAAAACCCAACCTCCCAAAGAATGAGAAAAACAAGCAGACCTTTGTCAAGCCCTGGATGTAAAGCAGGGCTTGAGTGACTGCAAACAGACTGGGTTTGCTTGACTTCTGGGCCATCCGCAAGGAAAGGTCGGGAGCCAAAGGAGTTGAGCCTTTGAAAGCATTATAAAAATAAAATGAGGGAGCTGGAGAGATGGCTCAGGGGTTAAGAGAGCTGCCTGCTCTTCCAGAGACCCTGAGTTCAATTCCCAGCAACCTCGTGGTGGCTCACAACCATCTGTAATGAGATCTGGTGCCCTCTTTTGGCATGCAGGCATTTCTGCATGTAGAATACTGTATATATGATAAATAAATCTTAAAAAACTTTTAAAAAAATAAAATGATGTGGCCTCCTGGTGCCACAGGCAGTGGAGAGTGCAGAAGCCTAAGCATGTCCCCAGATTATAAAGAACACGTTGGCTGTTCACCTGATAGTGGGCCTGTACCTCAGCATCTCTGGAGTTCTAGGGGAAACTTTAGGGCCAGGCTGGCCTTGACCTCGATATATAGCCAATGGTGACCTTGAACTCCTGATCCCTGTCTGGCTTTGAGTATGTATCTGGACAGGGCAGGAACCCACCTGGCAACAAAGGATCAGCAGGTAGTGGAGACTGTATGGGGAAGGGTAAATTTTAAGCACACTTATTTCTCCTCATTTCCGTTTTTATCTCAATGACTTAGAGTCCAGATTCTTAAATTGTACAGCTTCATAGTAGCCTGTTATCTCCAAATGAAATGCTACTGAAAGTGGCATTAATTAAAGGGAACTCTGGTGAGTGGAAATAATGGGTTATAAAATACTGTACTCCCGGGTATTTAAACACCCTCCATAGTGATGTGTGATCTTCTTCATAATTTACGATTATGGACTTCAAGCCAGGTGTGATGGTGCACATCTGTAAACATAGCTTGTGAGGGGCTGAGGCAGGAAGAATCACATGTTCAACGCTAGTATAGAGAGACCCCCCCAAAAAAATATTGTAGATTTCAAACTATCAGATGTTTAATATAATTGGTAATGCTGTCATAAGTAGTTGGGTTTTTTTTGTTTTTGTTTGGTTTTTGGTTTTTGGTGACATGGTTTCTCTGTATAGCCTTGGCAAGCCTGGAACTTGCTCTGTAGATCAAGTGTGTGTGTGTGTGTGTGTGTGTGTGTGTGTGTGTGTGTGTGTGTGTGTGAATGTATGTATGTATGTATGTATTCTGAGGGGCGTGGAGAGGAACCAAAGCTAAAGGAACAGATCTGAAAGCCATTGAGCGTGGTGACACAGACCGAGTCAAATGTGGCTCCAGAGCCATATGCACAGTGAGAATTCAACACAAAGAGATAATTTTGCCTGATAGTAATATGAAAAAACAGCACACATCATGGGGTCCACACATCATGGGGTCTGAATTAGTCCTTCCCAACCAAGGGCAAGTGGTGGATCACAACTGTCTGTTCACTCTCCCAGGGAATCTGACTCCCTCCTCCAGTCTCCTGGCCAGTAGGCACGCATGCACAGGTACACTTGCAGGCAAAGCACCCATACACATAAAATAGAGAAAACAAAACAGGAATAAAGGGAACTAGGTGAAAACATGTTAAGTGAAAAAAACCAGATACAGAAGGCCTTGTATTTTTAGGATAACTTGTATATAAAATCTTTAGAACAGGCAAATTGGGCTGGTTTTTTAGGCTTCCTAGTAAAGTCTTTTGTTGTGAATAGTTGCTATTCCAGTTAACTCAAATGCATTTAATTCATAAAGGAGCTGTTTTATATTTGCAGGAATAAGAATGACTATTTCAGTAGGTAAAAGTGCTTGCTCTGCAGGCCTATGTAGCTGAGTTCTCTAAGAAGAGATTTACACTTTCACTAGTGAAGTGTCAGCTTAGTAAACTAGCCAGCTCTATAGCATTCTAACTGTCTATTTCAAGTCTATCTCTTCCCCATTTTTACCTACTTTCAAAATAGAAGAGTCTGATATTGTAGCGCTCTGGCCCTCCCCCAAGTTTGCTTCCCCACCCTTTCATATTTTTGTTTGTTTGTTTTGTTTTTTCAAGACAGGATTTCTCTGTGTAGCTTTGGAGCCTGTGTAGCTTTCGAGGCCCAGGCTGGCCTTGAACTCACAGAGATCCGCCATGCTCTGCCTGTGATTAAAGGCGTGCCCCACCACCGCCCGGCCCCCTTTCATATTTTTGAGCTTGTCTCCTATAAAGCCCAGGTTGGCTTCCTGAGATCAGTTATCCCAAATCAGGCTTTTGGGCTCCACTCCTCCATCCTTGGTCTCCTGGCTCCTGATGCCTCCAGTTACTCACTTCCTAGTCCCAGTTCCTCTGCAGTCCATGAAGGTCCCGCCCCGCCCTGCCCCGCCCCGCCTCGGTCCACTTGAGTGCCATCTCTCTAGTTTGTGAGAGTTTGCCCTGCTGCAGTCTCCGGCTCTCTTGCTCCCTTTCTGACAGGGGTGATGAAGCCTGGAGCTCTCCTCAGCCTGACCTGCCTGCCTCTCCAGCCTCTTCTGCAGCCCCTTGTACTTGACTCTGAAGGCACCAAAGTGCTCCTCCTGTGTCATCATCTGTCCCTTCCTGTTACACACACACACACACACACACACACACACACAGAGCTATCATTCCTTGCTCTCCTGCTAGGGTGTGAGTGGTGTCGTGAGGCGGGGGGCCACGGCTCTGCCCAATTCCCAGTGCCTGATGCACATCGGGTGTTCTGTAAATATAAAATACTAAGGGAAAACATCCAGCAGAAGGAAGCTACCTAGGGTTTGAAGTGAGGCGGGGCCAGAGAGAAAGCTTAGTGGTTAAAACACTGGCTTTAGGGGCTGGAGAGATGGCTCAGAGGTTAAGAGCACTGGCTGTTCTCCCAGAGGTCCTGAGTTCAATTCCCAGCAACCACATGGTGGCTCACTACCATCTGTAATGAGATCTGGTGCCCTCTTCTGGCCTGCAGGGATGTGTGCAGGCAGAACATTGTATAGGTAATAAACAAATAAGTCTTTTAAAAAAAAAAAACACTGGCTTTAATTTTCAGAGGACCTTGTTTTGATTCCCAGCACCCTCACGGCAGCTTATAACTGTCTGTAACTCTAGTCCCTCCCTTCTCCTGGCCTCCTTGGGTACCAGACACACTAGTGATGCACAGACATAGATGTAGGCAAACCACCCATACACATTTTGTTTTTGAGTATCTTGTAAGTGAAGGGAGCTAGAAGTAAAACTCAATAGTTGTCAGGCCCAGGACCCTGGATTCAGCCCAAGCTTATTTATTTCAGAATAAAGAGTGAAGAGCAGCAGGTTTGTTATGGTTTTGGATTTTTTTTTTGGTTTGGTTTGGTTTTTGCTCAGCAGTAATTTCCACTTAGCCAACTAGGTCAGTGGGTGCTAAGAACAGAAACAATAACATGGGATCTCTTGCCTAGCATGCGCAAAGGCCCTGAGGTCTCCAGCTCTGCAGCAAAAC
Organism: Peromyscus eremicus; assembly: GCF_949786415.1. Classification (NCBI taxonomy): domain Eukaryota; kingdom Metazoa; phylum Chordata; class Mammalia; order Rodentia; family Cricetidae; genus Peromyscus; species Peromyscus eremicus. The sequence goes on from NC_081430.1 coordinate 81,544,524, forward strand.
CGAAAAGGAATTCACAAACCATGAGACAGGATTGTATAAGCAAAGTTTAAAACAGACAAATTAATGCAGATGGAAACCACAATGTGGGTCTTGAGAGTGAACCTGCATTTTAGAAGAGCATACTGTTCATCCTTGAATGTGACCTGGGTTTTTGGTTTTTTTTTTTTTTGTTGTTGTTTTTTTTTTGTCTTGGGTAGCTCAGGCTGATCTCAATCTCTCTGTATAAGCCAAAGGATAACCTTGAACGTTCCACCCTCTTGCTTACCCTCCCGTGCTGGGGGTTACAAGAGTACCACCAGGCCTTAAGTTTTATTTATTTTTATTTTGTGTGTATGAGTATTTCCTGCATGTATGTCTGTGCACTGTGGGCAGGCGGTGCTGGGAGAAGAAGGCCTTGGGGTACATGTGGTAGTCAGAGGACAACTTGGAGTTGATGCCACCATTTGGGTCCTGGGTTCAAACTCTCCTCATATTTGGTGAAGAGCATCCTTACCACCCACTGAGCAATTTACCAACCCTCAGCTTTTTTTTAAATTATGTGTATGTGAGGGTAGGGTGTGTGCATGTGAGTACAGGTGCCCTCCAGAGCCAGAAGAACACTTGGATCTTCTGGAGCTGGGGTTAACAAGCGGTTATGAGCCACCTGATACCAGTGCTGGGAACCAAACTCAAGTCCTCTGCAAGACCAATGCATGCTCTCATACCTGCTGGGTTCTTTTGAGAGTCTCACTGGGCAGCCTAGGCTGGTCCTAACTTAGTGACCTCTCTGCCTCAAGAGCATTTTAGCAGAATGCTGGGGGTGGGGAGATCAAGACATTGAATTTGTAGATCACTTTTCCGGAGTGTTTCTGCGCCTTTGCAGAGAGGGAGCACCAGCAGGAATGAGAGGGAGCCATTAAACATGAACTAACTGTGATGTCCCCAGGGGAAGATGAGGTAGACATCTAGGTGGAGAGAGTGTCTTGGAAAGGCAAGAGACAGACACTTATTTCTCCAAGACAAGAGTAAGAATTCACACAAAGCCAGGCAGTTGGTGGTATAGGCTCTGAGTTCGAGAGTAGCCTGAACATTCTACAGAGCAAGTTCCAGGACAGCCAGGGCTACACAGAGAAACCCTGTCTGGAGGATTGGGGAGGGGATGAAAAAGAATTCACACAAGTGTGTGTGGAGAAGATGTGCAGAGTTGAGGTGTTCGCATCTGATCACGTCTCGTCTCTGTAGTGGTGGGAAGGGATACTGGGAAAGTGCCAGAAGCAGACTTTAGGGAAGGCTTGAGTGGTAGCCGCACCAGTGGCCATCGTCAGCATGGTGGAGCTGCCGGGCAAGTGGGAGAGCACACAGCTGGGTGTCTGATGTTGTTTTTCTCTCACAGGAGCAGAGATGAGTAGAAGCGCCTGGCAGAGTAGAAGACGCGGGCGAAGGCGCCAGCAGAACCCCGCCTTCAGTCAGGGGGACTCTAGTGAGAGGTAAGTGTACAAGTTTAGGGGCCAGCTTTGCCCAGTGCCGTCCTGGCTGTCAGTACAAGGCTCACACATGTACTCGCCTCTCAGGAGTCGGCAGTGGAGCCAGTAGGCCCAAAAGCTTGACATGTTGCCATCAGCCCACTGCTCCGGGGAGTGAGGGCAGCCACACTCTTTCATGGTGGCTGGCTTCTGACCAGAGTGCCAGCCATAAGGCTACTGGTAGAGTTTTCTGACACAAATGGAGATCTGCTTTTCCATTTGGAGACTTGGGAAGGGCAAAAAAAAATATCTTTCTGGAAATATTATCTAGTGTTAGTCCTGGGAAAGGGCTTATAAAATATGTACTTAACATATATGTTGCTTATATAAATGTATGTAGTATGTAGCATAATTACATAATATATGCAAATCTTTATGTGGACTATATATATATTTATTTATTTATTTATTTATTTTGGTGTGTGAGTGTGGGGGGTCTCTACATAGCTCTGACTGTTCTGAAACTCACTTTGTAGACCAGACTGTCCTTGAACTCATAGTGCATGTGCCAGTCATCCATCCCCCCCCACTACCATCCCACCCACCCCCGGCATACCAAGTTTTTTTTGTTTTTGTTTTTTAAGAATTATTTATGTACTTATGTACACAGTGTTCTGCCTGCAGGCCAGAAGAGGGCACCAGATCTCATTACAGATGGTTGTGAGCCACCATGTGGTTGCTGGGAATTGAACTCAGGACCTTTGGAAGAGCAGCCAGTGCTCTTAACCCCTGAGCCATGTCTCCAGCCCACCAAGTCTTACTATACACAAAAGTATACAAAGAATAAAGCAGTGACTGCTGTGTGCCCACCCACTTTAGACTGTCCTTAAAATCCCCGGTATACACATTTTCCACATCACATTACGTTCGTTATCCTGCGTGAAGTACAAGCATGCCTGTCTCAGAACAAGAGCCTCCTCACCACCCACTCCCACATCGTCACCTGGCCTTGGGTGAGGACTCCCAGGACTTCTGACAGGAAGTCTTCCCTCGGCTTCACAGGCTGTCCCCTCTTTACAGCACATGTGCCAGTTGCAAATTCTTCCACATGCCGGTCCTTTTATGCATTTTGGGGCGGTGGGGGTGCGTGCCATGGCGTACATGTACATGTCTTTTCTTCACCATGTGAGTCCCAGGGATCAAACTCAGGTCATCAGACTTGACCACAAACACCTTCATCCACTTAGTTGTCTGGCCAACCCAGCCCTCCTTTTAAAACAGATAACTTTGGCCGGGCGGTGGTGGCGCACGCCTTTAATCCCAGCACTCGGGAGGCAGAGCCAGGCGGATCTCTGTGAGTTCGAGGCCAGCCTGGGCTACCAAGTGAGCCCCAGGAAAGGCGCAAAGCTACACAGAGAAACCCTGTCTCGAAAAACCAAAAAAAAGAAAAAAAAAAAAAAACAGATAACTTTGGAGGTGGCAGGAGTTGAGTGGGTGTGAACTCTTGCTGCCATTGTGGAAGGAAAGAACCGACTCCCTCAAGTTGACCTCCACATGCATGCTTGCCCACACCCATACACATTTTCAATTCTTTTTTTTTTTTTTTTTTCTTTTCAATTTCTAAACACAAGGTCATGATGTCAAATATCAAGGTACTCTCTAGAATAAATTAACACAAACAGTAACAAAACCCTTTGAAGATTATGGGAGAAAGAACACAGCTATGACCCTGGGAGGTCGACTTTCCCATCTAAAATGGCTCTGTCCCATAAAGCCACCCTGGCTTGACGTATAAAAACCCTTGATAAGCTGCCTGGCCCTGGGACTCCTCAGCACATAGTAGAGCTCACGAGGTATAATTCTCGAATTTGGCACATACTGTAGAAAGATCAGCACTGCACCCATTGTTGGTATGTTTTGTTAGGAGAGCCATGGATACTTTTTGGGCCCCAGGCCTTACCCCACAAGCCAGAACGGGTAGCAAGATGTGATCTATGAGATTCGCCGCCAGTTTTGGCAAGTGGTTTGGAAACCTGCTGGGCACAGCCACCTTCTGGGCTCTATGTGGAAAAAATGGAGCAGCAGTCCTTGGATGAGAAAGACCATCGTTTGTCATGACACTTAATCCATCCTCCTGCTGATCACAGATGGGCTGCCTCAGAAAGCGCTGGACAGAAAAGGGAGAGAAAGTAATTTTCCCTGCAGCTGTGCATAGCGTCGGTATTGATGGGACACAGGCTGGTCTTTGCTTCCCTCAGCCTAGCTTTGCAAATTTCCTTTTATTGTGTGTGGGGAGAGGGATTATCTCAGGATTCTCACCCTATATTTCAGCGTGTAATTGCCACCGAGGCCACTGATGGCTTTACAAATCCAGTGTGTTAGCCATGCCCCCATCCTAATATGGAGGAAATTACCTCTGTTCCCCAAATCCCAGTTTCTCCATCTGCAAGGTTGTCTAGCCAGATAAAATTGAAGCTCTTCTGCTGCTGAAGCCAATAAGGAAGGAAACTCATCTGGCTTTGTAAATGCTGCTAAGCAGATAGCCCAGCCAGTAATATTCTCATTGACAAAGATTTCTGGTTTCCTTTTCATCATGGAAAATTCCAAAAGACTTCACGACATGCAAAAGGCCCAAGTGAGAAACTAAGGAATTCCTGTGACAGGTGTCCTCTTAGGAAGGGAGGGAGGGAGAAGAGGGGGGAAGAAAGAGAGGGGCTGGCCCTTGTTTTGATGTGTTTGTAAGGGGTCAGTGCTCCCCAAATAATCACAAAGGTCAGGTGAAGGCTACAGACCTGCTCGAGTAGGACCTTCAGTCAGAATGACTGAGAACTGGCTGGGGAGATGGCCTTGTTTGATTCCCTGGAACCCATATCTAAAAGCCAGGTGTGGCATCATGTGCTTGCACTCCCCATACAAGGAAGGCAGAGGGAAACATAGCCCTGGGGCTCACCAGCCAGCCCCGTCTATTTTGTGAGGTCTAGGCCAATGAGAGATCCTGTCTCAAAAAGACAGATAGTGCCTAAGTGTGGACACCCAAGACTGGCCTTTGGCCTTCATGAGCACACACACTCACACTGCCACAACTGTGTGTCAACAGGTCCACCACGGAGACATCGCAGAGCCCACAAGATTCTGACCACCATGATGCTGAGGCCCCGTCAACCTCATCCAGCAGAGCTGGAGCATCGTCCGTACCAGGTAGGCAGGAAGATGGGTAGGGCTCCTAGCTTGCCTGGAGGAAAGATAAAAGCTTATCCTGCCTCAAACCAGGTAGTGTGTCTGTCCCGGCAGCCATTACTCAGCCAGGACTTGGCTGTGTCTCTTCGTTGGGGGAGGGGGAGGCGGTCGGGAGGCTTTTTTTTTTTTTTTTTTTTTGGTTTTTCGAGACAGGGTTTCTCTGTGTAGCTTTGTGCCTTTCCTGGAACTCACTCGGTAGCCCAGGCTAGCCTCAAACTCACAGAGATCCACCTGGCTCTGCCTCCCAAGTGCTGGGATTAAAGGCGTGTGCCACCACCGCCCGGAGGGAGTCCATTCTTGACTTGAGGGAATTCTAAAAGCAAATTGCTCTGCTGAAGGAGCCAGGTGTCGGGAATAATGATTCTGGAGGAGATGGTCTCTCCAGTACAGAACTCAGCAACTGACCGTGACTGTCGCCCAGCCAGCAGAAAAGACACACAGACGATTAGGTGGGTCAGTGTTTTCATTTAGTCAGTTGAATTCTTTTTCTTAAAGATCTTCCGGGCTTTTATTTCGACCCTGAAAAGAACCGCTACTTCCGTTTACTGCCTGGTCATAACAACTGCAACCCCCTCACAGAGGAGGGCATCCGGTACAAGGGGCTGGAGAGCAGAAGACTGCAGCTGCTGCACCAGGAGGACAAGCAGAGAAAGGTGGGCCTCACCCTCGGCTGCTGCCCGGTGTCCTCCCCGCCTCTCGACAGCACCCCGGGACACTCAGCGAGAGGATGGCAGTGTGCTGTCACATTTTCCCGGGCATGGATGATGAAAAGAGCAGGCAAGGACCCCATCTCCTACCCTGTTTCTGTCTGCTGACATAGACCTTGGCGTCTGGCCTTGCTCTGCACACACCAGCCCCTTGTTGCTGTCCAGGAGCCTAGACGGAGGTGTGGCATTGACTCTCTAGCACAGCCCACAGGACTGCCTTGTGCTTGGGTTTCCTTCCCGCCAATGAGAGGAGACTTGGAGAGGACACCATCGAATTTCTGTCCACTTAATACCGGTTTCCCTGATTGTGTCCTGTGGGACCTCCTGTTACCCAAACCACAGCACAGATAAATCTCCAGTGGCTTTTTGTTTTTGTTTTTGGGGCAAGGTCTCTCATAACCCACACTGATCATCTTGAAAATACTATGTGTCCAAGGATGGCTTTGCACTGGTGTCCAGGATCCACCTCCCCAATGCTAGAACTCCAGGTCTGTACCACCATGGCTACCATCACTGAATCTTCCTTTTCTTTTTCTTAAATAAACTTAGAAAATTACCAGAATAGGATTTAACGCATCTTCCATCCTACGAAAAAACCAGCTGGGTTTTCTCAACACGGCCAGTTATTGCCGGTAAGACAATGTGTTGGTTTGTTTTGAATGTTCTTTCCTATCCTTATTTCTGTAGTCCACAAATCTAGTCAGATGAGACCTTGTGCTACTCTGTGAGAAGTCTTCGGAGCTGAGGATCTTTAGTTTGCTGGCTGCCTTCTACATCTTTTTGGTTTTTTCAAGAAAAGGCTTCTCTTTGTAGCCCTGGCTATCCTAGAACTAGCTCTGTAGACCAAGCTAGCCTCGAACTGAGAGATCTGCCTGCCTCTCTGCCTCTTGAGTGCTGGGTATAAAAGGAATATGCCACCACTGCACGGCTCCTTTTTTATTTAAGCCAGGCCTGGTGACACATAACTTTTAATCCCAGAACTCTGGAGGCAGATCCCCTGGGACTGGAGTTACAGACAGTTGTGAGTTGCTGGGAACTGAACCAGCCATTCTGGGCTCAGTCTCCAGCCCTACCTTGGTTTTCCCGATTACACAAACCCTCCCTCCACAGCCAGCTCTGCCTGCTGTATCTTAAACAGCTGAGTGACTGCTACTCTCCTCAGCAAGGGATGGAGACTCCTGAGGGTCTAGTGAGAGAGGAGAAGGGATTTATAGAAATTAGTCAGGATTCTGTGACGCTCACTCACAGTAACTTCATTCCTGAGACCCCTTCTGGTGACACGTATGGCATTAAGTGAGTGTGTATGTACTCTGCTTCACCAGAATGCTTGTGATGGGAGGCCAGGGATGTAGCTCAGCGTCCAGTCATGCTTGCTTCATGTGTCTGATTCAGTCCCCCAGCATTTCCAAAAGTTGTATTATTTTTATGACGGCTGTTATGACTCTAACTAGACCTGGCAAGATAAGCTGATAACTCCTCCCATTTTCTAAAGAGGAAATTGAAGTTCAGAGTGGAGTGACTTGCTGCAGGTAAAAACAGGACTCCAGCCTCTGATCCTAACTCCTACACTCTACTTCCTGTACATGTTTGTGAGGGAGACCAGTGCGCGCACTTCAGGGAAGGCCAGCCACGCAGGGGTGGCTCACAGTCTCCTGTGTTTCCTTCCCAAGAAGGAAGAGTCTCTTCTGCTTGAGCTGGAGAGGAAGCTGTGCTTTGGAAGAGGAAAGGGGCAGTGAGGTTGGGGGGCACACTCCTGGACTCTTCTAGTTCACCCTGTGCCCCTCAGCGGCTTGTTCGTCTCTCAGGCACAGCCTCGTCATCCCAAGAGAAAGTTTGTACTAGGTGACTGGGTCTGATCCCTCTGGAGTCTAATCTTGGATTTGGGGAAGGGCTGCCCAGTGGTTTATTCATCCTTAGCGTTCTCTGTGAGAACTGATGTGGAGATAGATGAGTGTGGGGAAAGGCAGAGTCCCAGGTGTTTCCCTTCTTTAGTAGTTGTTGAGACATGACCTCCTGGAGATTCTAAACTAAATTATCCTCCTCTGGTTTGAGACCAGCCTGGTCTACAAAGTGAGTTCCAGGACAGCCAGGGCTACACAGAAAAACCCTGTCTCAGGAAAAAAAAAAAAAATCATCTTAGGCTAGAGAGATGGCTCAGTGGTTAAGAGCACTGGCAGCTCTTCCAGAGGTCCTGAGTTCAATTCCCAGCAACCAAATGGTGGGTCACAACCATCTGTAATAAGATCTTATGCCCTCTTCTGGCATGTAGGTATACATGCAGATAGAGCACCATATACATAAAATAAATATATCTTTAAAAATAAATAAATAAATAAAGCTGGGCAGTGGTGGTAGCATATGCCTTTAATCCCAGCACTTGGGAGTCAGAGGCAGGTGGATCTCTGTGAGTTTGAGGCCAGCCTGGTCTACAGAGTGAGTTCTAGGACAGCCAGGGCTGTTCCACAGAGAAACCCTGTCTTGAAAAACAAACAGAAGTCATCTTCCCACAGAGGTGGTTCTAGAAGCATGCACCCTGGCATCAGACTGTGGTGTCCATTCCCTCCCTCTATTTCTGTTTCCATCCTCAGTTTATCCCATGAGCTTCGGGTGAGCTGCATGGAGAGGAGAAAGGTAGAGATTCAGAGCTCAGATCCTTCTGCTCTGACAAGTGACCTGTTCAACTTCATCCTGGTGAGTGACACGTGTCTGTGGGTCCTCAGGTGTGGCTGCCACTGCTGGCTCATTGTCAATGTTCACTACGCCTGGCTAACAAGCTGATTACTGTGGAAACAGGTGTCTGTCCTTTGGTTTGGTGGGAGTTTTTGCTGTTTTAAGATTGTGTGTGTGACTCACTCTTCAGTCCTGTCCCACGACATAAAGCCTGGGTCTTCTCTCTGGCCATGGTGTGTGCAGCTGAAAAGGTACACAATGTGATACACATCCGTGTGCCCTCAGCTGCTGCACAGTGGGTTTCTTTGCTCAGTGTCCATAGTTCCCACAGTAGCAGGGCCCTATAGACCTCCATCACATCGTTTGTAGGAAGTGGAAGGTCTCTATTTACTGAGACCTGGGCTGGATGGAAATTAAGGCCCACTAGTATAGCCTGTGGACATTGTCAGGGAGCCAGCATGTGCCCTGCACAGGAAGGATCCTCCCCTCTCCATGGGCCTCCTGAGTGCATGTCTTGCCAGGAAGGCCACATCCTTCCTTGAGGCCAAAGGGAAGCCTGGGAGAGTGAGACTAGGCCATGGAAGTAGTGATGGACTAGTGGGATGGGAGGCCAAAGCCATAGAGTGACCCTTGAGGCCTCCTGGGTCTCGAGCAGAGCCCACCCATGAAAGGAGTATTGGGGTCAGGCCCAGATCCTTCGCTGCAATGGGTCCCTCCAGCCCCTTCCCTGGCACACTGTGCAGTCTGCTGGTGCACGTGCCTTCGGTAGAGCGGTCTCCCGTCACCAGCATCACGTGGGACTGGCTGGCTTGTATGGCCAGAGGACTGGGAAGGCAGTTTTCCACATTTGATTCTCCACTGGTAGGTTCATCTAGGCACGTAACTCTTCAAGCTTGTAGAGTAGGGGGACTTTCGTGTGTGTGTGTGTGTGTGTGTGTGTGTGTGTGTGTACACTTGTGCATACAAGCACATGGTTACATATAAAAAAAGATAAATATGGAAATTTAGTTTGAAATAACAATGTTATGTTTTGTCTGGAATTCTATTGGGGAAGTTTAGGGGGTGTTTTTTGAGACAAGGGAACCCTCAGGCTGACCTCAAACTCAGTTTTCCTGCCTTAGTTAGCTTCTTAAGTGTTGGTATTACAGGCACTGTGTTGTATTTTTAAATTAAATACAGCAGGGTCTCACTATGCAGCTGGCCTAGAACTCACAGAGTTCTCCATGGCTTTCATGGTGACCATATGGTATAGTTCTCTGGGCCAACATTCAGATCCTCCCAAACTCAGTGCTGAGGTAGTCACTAAGGACACCAGACTTCCTGGCCATGTCGTCTCTTTACCATCTTCATCCATTCCTCAGAAATGGCAGGGCAGACTCTGAGCTTTGCTTGAAGTCACTACCTTGAGCAGGAGCTAAGTGAGGTCCCTGCCATATTCCCTTATGGAGAGGAGCTTAGGCAGCCACATGGCTCAGCCCGAGAGATCCCTCACAGCCTGTCTCCCTCCAGGCAGATACTAGCAGTGACTGCCTCTTCACAGTGAATGATGTCAAAATTGGAGGATCCAAGTACGGCATCATCAACCTGCAGGGTCTGAAGGCCCCCACGTTCAAGGTGCACATGCATGAAAACCTGTACTTCACCAACAGGAAGGTATGTCCTGTCCTGCCTCTCTAGCCTTGCAGCATGCTTGATTTGGGCCTAGGACACTGCTTAGTTGCCTAAATTCAGCAGGGAAAGGGAAAAGAGCTTTGTGAAGAATACAGGAAGAGCTGTCTCACTTGGGGACAGATGACTTGTTAGTTCCTGAGAGCCCACAGGAAAAGGAAGGCCCAGAACATCTTAAGTCGGGAGAGAAATTTAGTTGAGTTGGTTGGGGCAGCCTCAAGGCCATGTACTCACTGGCCATCAGGACATTCTTTTCTAAAGGATCAGAATCGATGTGAAAGGGCGTGGTTCATAGAGTGTGGGCTGCGGTGGTCACAGCCTGGATGGAGTCTGCCCCTGGGCATCACAAATGTCAGGTGCTCGCTGACCAAGAACAGTCTTTAAACTGCATCTAAGAGACTATGACGTCCTGCTCAGCGGGCACATGAGCCACAAGGTAGATCGGGGTGAGCCAGGTGTGGGAGCTGGAATCTCAGTACACAAGAAGGCTGAGACCGGAGGGTCGCCCTTTGCTTGAGGTTAGCCTGAGCTACAGGGCGAACCTAGCTGTGTTTTTTCCTGTCTCAGAGGAGGCAGAGAAAGGAAGGAAGGAAAGAACCCCTGGTGGGTAAAGCAAGACATGGCACACCTTTGGTTAAGAGTACACTTGTCTCCTGGCCCCGTAAGTTAGAGAACTCAGGACTGGCTTGGGGGTGTGGGGTGCCAGATACCTTAGCATGGGACCCATGCTGGTGTGGCAGGACTGAAGCCTGGAGTTTGCTTCCTTCCTGTACCTCTTAGGTCCCAACGTGTCTGAGCAGGGAGCCCCACTACCCTCGGGATGCTTCTTTCAACCTGTCTTAAGAGAAAACCTAAAGGAAGAAATCACATGTCAACTTTCCTAATGCTGCGACCCTTTAATACATTTCCTTATGTTGTGGTGACCCCCAACCATAGAATTATTTCGTTGATATTTCATAACTGTAATTTTGCTACTGTTAATCGTAATATAACTATCTAATATACAGGATATCTGATATGCGACCCCTGTGAAAGGGCCACTTGACAACCCTCCCGAAGGGGTCACAGCCCACAGGTTGAGAACCTCTGGATTAAGGGGTAACAGTGGTAGAGTGCTTGCCTAGTGTGTTCAGAGCTTTGAGTTTAGTCTCAGTACTATGTGAGGTGGAGGGTCATGTGTCTGTATCCCTGCAAGTCTTTCCTTCTTTAATTTTAAGGTGTGTGTGCATGCACGCACATACATGTACACATGTATCTCTGTGCATCCAGGAGAGGTTGTTGGGTCTCCTGGAGCTGGCATTACTGGTGTGGGTGCTGGGACCCAAACTCAGGGTCTCTGTAAGAGCAGCAAGCGCTGAGCCATCTCTCCAGCCCCTACAAGCTGTTTTCTAGAAGAAAAGCATTGACCATTGTTCCCATGAGCGGCAGTTCCTAATCTTTCTCTCGCCCTACTCCCTCTCCAGGTGAACTCTGTGTGCTGGGCCTCACTCAGTCACTTGGATTCCCACATCCTGTATCCTTTGGCAGGTGAATAGGTGTAGTGGATAACCACGCCCTGGTATGGACCTAAGCATCTGTGGAGATGGCAGAGGGGTAGACCGTTCTGCACCCTTGGCTCACGTTTTGGACACAGACTATAGCAGGTCCATAGCAGGGAGTCTCCATAAGCAACTGAAGTGCAGAGGTGGTTGTTTACCGGATGCCGATGAAGTTGCTGTGTGCCAGACAGCTGGGACTTGATGTGTAACTGCTAGAGACCGCACTGGACCCTAGGAAGTCTGACTCTAGACCCTACCTGCTCCACCACTGACATATATGTCATATATGACTATAGCCTCGGGCTCTTGGGTCACCAGACTGACCCATCATCCCCGCCAGGGGAGTCAGTGCTTTGGTGAAGGAGTCAAGTAAAAAGGATTAGTACAGCCCTAACAAGGTAGCCAGCCATGAGGTGGCGTGAGAAAGCAGAGTTTGGGGGAACACCGAGGAAGGCACAGGGGTTAGTTTAGGGGAACACCGAGGAAGGCAGAGGGGAGTACTTTGACCCTGAGCACAAGACTAATCTCAGACCTGTGCCTTTAGAACTCGGGTTTCTGGCCTCTCAGTGAGCCCACGGGGCTCTTCTGTAGGAACACAGTAGCCTACTGGGATGGGGCCTGGGCTTTCTGTGTAAAATGTGTTTAACACACGTTCATGACACTTATCATTGGTTCAATCCATAACTAATGAGTTCTTAAGCCTGTGTGCTGTCATTGAACTTGAGACTTACTTCATCACATGCACAGGCAAATACATGTGCAGACATGTTGTACCATGGCCTCAACAAACTCACTTCGCTTTGAAAACCCTAGTTCTCTGGTAGAAGACAGGAAACAGACTGAAAGGAACCAAAAGCTTTTAGCTGTGTCTGTGACATTATGTTCCTGAAGAAACTGAACCTGGATGTAAAAGTGTTGTATCTGGACTCTCCACCCTCCTTTGTATTTTATAATTTCCTGAAAGATACTGATGGCCATTCTTCTCCCAGAGGAGGGCCCTGTCCGTACCTGGCTTTCCTTAACAGATTTTTGCAGCCTGTGCCTCATGGGCCTTGCAGAGACACCAGGCTGTGCCACCCTGCTCCCAGCATCTCTGTTCGTCAGTAATCACCAAGGTACTATGGAGTCCCTTCCTTTGTCTCTGAGGAAGGCCTGTGTCCTGTCTCCCTGGGGTCTCATGGAGACATGGGTGCCAGAAGCTGGCCGACCCCGGTTCAGCATGTGGGGTGGGGTGGGCAGCACTGTGGGAGGGTTCCCAAAGTCTGCCCCGGATAACTGCAGTTTAGAGTTGGCTGTTTTTATAAACCCTTTGAGGTCATTTCAGCAACCAGAGCAAAGTGCATATGACTAGCAGTACAAGACATCAAAACATTGGTTTGAGCTGCCTGTAGCGATCATTCAGAAGGCACTGGTTCAGCTCCCAAGTGTGGTAGGCATGCTGGCTGGCTGGCTGGCTGGCTGGCAGCAATTTGACTGCTCCTTCTGGCAGACTTCTGCATGTGGTTTGCAGACATCAGGCAGAGCTGGCCCAAAACACAGCTACTCCGCCACACGTTCAAGCACACTGCTTGACCTCTGGAAGATGGAGGCCGCACCTACCCCAGCAGGCTCTTGGAAGTAGATGAGGCCATGAACATTTAGCCCTGTTGGCATCTCACTGCCCAACAAACTTGTGGGGTATATATCTTACCACTTTACAGATAAGGAAACTGAGGTAAAGAGCCAGTCAAATTTTGACCCACCAAACTAGTTTTTTAGTGCTAGGAGTCTTGTTATTAATTCCCTTAGGGAACTATGCGAAGTACAAGTAGAAATTGGAAAGGGGTGTGGGGAGACTTCTGGGGTACTGGCGCTTCCTAGTGGTGGGCACAGGCTGGTTCTCCCTTGAGATGTTCTCTCAGTTCATAGTTTCAGTGTTTGACTTGAGCAGGCTGTTGGTATTGGGACCAGGACTGAAACCACAGTCCCTGTGACCCCACACGGCCCTGGAACAGTGTTAGCACTGTGAATGCCACAGTCTGCCCCGAGAACACAAGTTGCTCCTTGAGCAGACATCCCTCCTAAGTCATTCTCGAGTTACCACAGAATCCAGTAAAGGTCCTTGTCTTGGTCCTAGAGTCCTGGAGGCTGGGAATTCCAGCAGCATACTCCGGACTCTGGGGAGGACAGCCCATTAGTGCTGATGTCATTCTGTTGAAAATCCACCATTGCCACGTTGGGAGGCCCATCTGCATGACCTCATCAAATCCTGGTCACTTCCCAAAGGCTCCATCTTTGAAGTGCATCATCATAGGACTTGGGGGTAGTTGTTGCAGATATGGACTCTGGGAGACATTTAAACCACAGCTTTTCCCAGTGGTGTCCCAGATCTGGTGGTTGCTCGCCTGGTAACATAGAGGTGTTCCTGGGCCTAGAAGGCTGCCCGGTTTTCCTTTGTTTCTCTTAGCAGGTACCGACCAGCCTGGCATGCTCTGCAGTTTCCAGATCCCTGGTGCCTGGTCCTGTGCCTGGTCCCTGAACATCCAGGCAAATAACTGCTTCAGTACCGGTGAGCCATGGCCACATCCCTGGGTGTGAAGTAAAGAACTCTACAGACTTGGAGGTCCACCCAGCAGTTCCTTTCCCCAGACTGCCAGCATCCCTGGTCACAGGGACCCATTTCTTGTCTCCACCAGGTTTGTCTCGGAGGGTCTTACTGACCAATGCAGTAACAGGACACCGGCAGTCATATGGGACCAACAGTGATGTCCTGGCTCAGCAATTTGCAGTCAAGGTTGGTTGGATCGGGAAGGGTATAACAGAAGGTCCCCACAGTGAAATGTTTGTGGGAGTGGAACTGGATTTCCCTGGCGTAGCGTCTGGGCTGCGCCTCTTCTACAAGAAGAAAAGCGTGGGAATGATCAGTGGGCACTTTGTTTGTTTGGGGTTTTTATTGGTTAGTTGTTTTGATTTGATTTGGTTTCGTTTCCTTGAGACAGAATCTCGAAGAATCTCTGCCTTGAACTGGTGGATCTCTGAGTTCGAGGCCAGCATGGTCTATAGAGCGAGTTCCAGGACAGCCAGGGTTACACAGGGAAACCCTATCTCAAAAAAAAGAAAGAACGAACGCCTAAGGGGCAGTGGTGCTCCCTCTAAGCCCCTACAAGCTCACCACAGAGTGGACGCTGGAGGACACACAGGGTCCATGTCTTCAACCTCTTACAAGAACTCAGACTTCCTTCTAAGTCCATTGGGACCCAAACTCATACCAACCCTAATGCCAGGGCATACCCTTCCATTCTTAGTGCCGGTGGTAAAAACTGGGTGCTGCCCCTCTCTCCACAGACTCCTTTACTTTTTAATGGCTGTCGTTCTGGGGAGATCTTTGCCATTGACCTACGTTCTCCAAGTCAAGCCAAGGGCTGGAAGGCCACCCGCATCTTCCATGACTCAGCAGTGACCTCTGTGCGGGTCCTCAAGGAGGAGCAATACCTGATGGCATCAGACATGGCTGGAAAGGTAGGAGATCCTGACTTCAGGTCTCAGAATGGTAGGGTGCAGGCCTGTAAGAGACCCTGGTACCAAGACACAAGGGTAGGGGCTATCTTGAAGTTCTTTTGATACTCCACATGAACTTAATCTTGCCTAGATACAAGTGCAGAAGGGCCTCTGGGTCTGTGATTTTGATGGACTCGAGCTTTAGGAGTTAACAGCAGTCTCCATAATCAGCAAAGGCCACTGGAGATCACTCCAAATGTAGCATGAATCTTAAAAGTTCTTATTAATAAAACAAACCTGGAGCCAAGTATTGGGGTGAACACTGGGAGATCAGAGAGACAGAACAAGCCACAGCTAACCTCACCTGGCCAACTTCTCAGCTGATCTTGTTTCCTCAGACTGGAAGCTTCTGAGTCCTCATATCCGAATGGCTCTCAGCTGAACTGTGCTGCTCAAAACCTAAAAGCTTAACCAGCCAAATGCTTCTAGTTTCTGGTCTTCACGCCTTATATATCTTTCTGTTTTTGCCATCACTCCCTGGGATTAAAGGCGTGAGTCACCATGCTTGGCTGTATCCTTGAACACATGGATTTCTGCCTCTGGAATGCTAGGATTAAAGGCGTGTGCTACCACTGCCTATCCTCTATGTTTAATATTGTGGCTGTTCTGTCTCTGACCTCAGATAAGTTTATTAGGGTGCACAATATTTCGGGGAACACAGTACCACCTCACTCCACCCTTGCAGCTTCATACCTGGTAGTCACAGAGTTCCTGCTAGACCCTTCCAAGTAACCCTTTGTGCTTCTTCCCCCAGATCAAGCTGTGGGACCTGAGGGCCACCAACTGTGTGCGGCAGTATGAAGGTCATGTGAATGAGTATGCCTACCTGCCCCTGCATCTGCATGAGGAGGAAGGGATCCTGGTGGCAGGTGTGTGGGGAAGGGGAGGTCCGTCCATCAATGCTGCCTGTGAGGGCTCTCATATCCTACACAGCAGAGGGAAAAGGTGGTCAGACTAGGGCTAAATAAGGGGAATTCTGGGCCACTGCCAGCGTCACCTCAGAAACAGGCAGGTGATGATCATCAATACAGCAGCTGGGGACGGAGTTGGATTGGAGATCAGGCCTCTTGGAGTCACAGGATTCCATCAGGCACCAATCTTACCTAAAAGCTGCCCATTCTGCTCACATTCCTCCCTTCAGAGGCTGCTGAGAAATTAAGGGTACTGAAGTGCTTGGATCCTGGCCCTTTCACATTACCCATGATCTACAGAGGAACAGCAGCAGCTGTCTGGCCACTGAGCCCTGAGGGAATTAAAATTTCTACACATGGAACAGTCGGCCCTTGACATGTTCTAGGTCTTCCTGAGGCCTCCCATGTGCTAATGTCCCTACAGACAGTACTCATTCCCTGTTAGAATCCTGGGGGCCAAGCAGCGATACTGTGCTGAAGCTTTAGCTGTACTCAAGCGTCTTCAACACCAGCACTGGGCTTGCTCCTATAGTGACGGTCCTGAGTCTCTCAAGAGTTCTCATGTGCTGGATGGCAGGCAAAAGATCAGCCATGCTGAGAGGCAGGCACTGGGTCTGCACAGCTGCAGTAGCAAACCCCATGCTCCAAGTATGGGCCTACGGTCACCAAGTACTCAACTGAAATCTGATTGCTGAAACCCCACTGACGGAGCACGGAGCATCTGGGCTGTCACAACCCATGGTGTCGCGTGCCACATTACTCAGAACTAGGAGTCCTGCAGACTTTAACTTCAACCAGAAATAGCTGGCATCTGCTCTGCCAGGATGTAACAAAGTTGAGAGATCTTCCTGGCTAGTTCATCAAAAGGAACCCAGCTGCCTGGCATCTAGATCAGCTAGACTCCTGCTTGAGAAGAGTCCCTACCCGTGAGCCAGGGTGCCGACTGAGCCACTGCTGTGTCACAGCCAGCCAGTTCATCCTTGTCACTTTGAACAGCTGTGGCTAGTTAGGGTTCTGGAGCAACAGACCAACTCATGGACTTAATTTTGAGAAATATATTAGCAGAAAAACCTTCCACCAGTGGGTTTGTGTTTGGCCCTGGGAGGTCCTAAGAAGCCTCTCTACATGCCATAACTTTCTTTGCATTCTCTAACCTCTGTGTTGTCTTCCCTCTTTCTTAGTGGGCCAAGACTGCTACACAAGAATCTGGAGCCTCCATGATGCCCATCTGCTCAGAACCATACCTTCCCCATACCCCACCTCCAAAGCCAACATTCCTAGTGTGGCCTTTTCTCCTCGCCTTGGGGGCCCCCAGGGAGCCCCAGGGCTGCTCATGGCTGTCCAGCAGGACCTTTACTGTTTTTCCTACAGCTCATTGTGTCCCGGCAATCTGGAGGACGGCAGGTGGGAGTGAATGGCAGCTTCCTTCAGTTTCTAACAAGGACTTTTTTTAAGTGGCACCTGATGTATTCAGTTGGTGTTCTTCAGCTTGAGGGCAGTGCAAAGTGGTTGACATGGGGGGGCTGGATAATGACTCAGCTGTTAAGAGCACTGGCTGCTCTTCCAGAGGACCAGGTTCGATTCCCAGCACCTACATGGCAGCTCACAGCTGTCTTCAATTCCAGTTCCAGAGAATCCAACACCCTCTTCTGGCCTTAGCACCAGGCATGCATGTGGTACAGACATAACATGCAGGCAAAACACCCATATACGTAAAACAAAAAATACAATTTTTTTCCAAGTAGTTATGTGGAATAAGTTCAGTAAAGTGGCAGTTAAATTGTAGGAGGTACTTCTTGGCTTTTCCTATTGAATTCCATAGACATTTCCCCCATTCATTGGCAAAGCAGACTATAAAGACTGGCAAAGCAAAATTAATTAAAGCTACTGCTGACACCAGGAACCATCCAGTGGTGGAGACTACCTGAGTGGTCAGTGCTGCAGCCCCAGGAAGAGCTGCATCATCTACCCTGGAGAAAGGCAGAGGGAGCAGAGGGAGCAGCAGGCCATGGCTTTGTGTCTGTGGATTCAGGGCCAGCACTGAAGCCATTTTACATTGCCTTCTCAGACAATGCCAATAAGTCCTGGATTCTTCTGTTACCATGCACAGGCATTGGAAGGGACGGTGGATCTCTTCGAGTGCTGTGGCTCTAAACAGTCCTGAACACGCCTTTCTTGAGTCTTCAGGCTGTCTTCAGGACAGCCGCTTCTGTTACAGTGACTTGAATGTCAGCTCTAAAGCCCAAGGCCAAATTTGGCTTTGACTTTTTTGCAATCTTGGAGCTGCAGTTTATGAAATATTTATAGTGTTAAAATCCTTTCTACCAACCAATAAAGTAAAAAGAAGCATGTGCGGTGTTGTTTCTGCATCTGATTCAGATCTTGATCCCTTAAGCTGGTGAAGGATCAGGTTGCCCAAGGAAATCCCTACTGAGCTGGCCAATGGGAGAAAGAGACCCTAAGACCAGCCTCATTAGCTTGCTGGAGACCTTCAGGTTGCCCTCCTACACCACTCTGCCCTGCTCTGCCCTGCTCTGCTCCTGCTCTGCTCCTGCTCCAGGAGGCTGCTCTCTAGACTCTCCAGCCTCATTGTCCCCAGCACTCAGTGGGAGAGCAGGGGGCAACGGAGCAGTGGGGTGGGATTGATGGTCCTCTGGCTCCGTTCCTGTTGGGACTATGAGTATCTGTGACCAGAGGCCATGGCCTTTATTGGAACACAGCTCTCTATGACCCAATGACTATTCTATTTGTGTCAAAAATATCCCTGTTAGGCACTATGTTCCCCAATTAAGCAATTAACCAATGAGTATTCATCTTTTTCCTCAGGGGTCCTAATATCACTTATATAGAGAATATGACCTATCTACTATTCTATCTCACATTTTATTTGATCCTTGTAACCATTCATAAAGAAGAGGGAATAGATAGTTAATGTAATTTGCATCAGCGTCATCTTACTGGGGTCCAGGCTCAGTGGTACAGCATGTCCTCAACTAGCACGAGGCACTGGCTTCAGGTAAAAAGCTGCTGCAGTTCTAAACTGTCCTCTTCAGAGGCCATAACCTGAGCAGACACAGAGATGAAAGACAGCCTGGGAAATACAGGCTCTTTTGTTCACAGACTGTGAGGATGGGGGTGTCAGGAGAAAGGAGCAGTGTCAGGCATGGCAGTGGCTGAGATCGCTCAGCACCAAGCAACGAGTGTTCTGTTGACCACAAACCATCTGACTGCTCTGGGCACATGTAGTACCTGGATCTATGACCAATACATGAGGGAATGCGGCAGTAGACGTGGATTATATACACTGTACATTATAAACAGTAACTGAAACCAGTGCCATTAATGAGGATATGCAAGCCACAGGCACAGATTCAATTGCCTCCCTGAAGGTGATTCCAAAGTTGGAGATGCAAACACAGTTGCACAATTACCATTTCGACGGGACTTTTTTTTTTTTTTTTTTTTTTTTTTTTTTAACACCTGGAAACCTGGCTCTGTGTTCCCAACTAGAACAATCTGTATAACCTCCTAGCCAGGTGCTGGCACAGAGAAGTATTACTGTTGTCACGTGCCATGAACCTCAGAACAAAGGGGGAGGTTAGACCGCCAAGCCCTGATCATAATGGAGAGCGGCTTGTAAACGGTCCCGCTTAAGGGAAAGGTACTGACCTTTCACAGCCCGGGAAAGGGAAGGAAGGGAAGGAAAACGGAAGCACTTTGGCCCCTCCAAGGGCTCGGATGCTGACACCAGGTGGCTCCTCACTGCCGAACCTCAGCCCACAGGCGGCAGCTGTAAACCATGAACAGGTTTACCAACACCTACCTTCCAGGCCAGTGGGCACCATGGCCAAAGCTCCCACAATGCCCGGCAGTGCCACAGGCAACTAAGTGGTTTTTTTGTTTTCCAACTCCCAATAAGCCTACCCGCTGAGAAAGCCGAGAGAGCTGTAAGGATCCCAGCGGCCACTGCTTAGGAGACCGCTTAGAATGACTTAGGAGACCTCCTGGAGTCCCAGTGCTCATGTTGAACAGCCGTCTTCACGGTTCTGTGCAGTCATTAAAGCCTGTATGAAGGACCTGGCGAGGAAGTGACCTGTGCAACTAGTGCCCAGAGAGTTCTCTGAGAGGAGGAGAGGGACGAGGTGTTCCTGGAGGATGGCCATGCTGTTTCTTAATCAGGGTGCTGGCTAGATTTGCGGCATCCAGCTGGAGAAAATTAACCAAGCCGTAGGTTTGACAGTTGAGGAAACTTCTCCAGGCCCTGTTTTCAGCCTGCATTTAGCTAGCTACCCCTCCCTAGCTGAGGGTGGGATTATATATATATATATATTGGCCAAGAAGAGCCCTTTTTGCCAGTGAACTTCCTCTCCTCCACTGGACTGAATAGCATGAAGAAAAACGTTTGCAGATTTTCCTGTGAGATTTCTATAAGAGCCCGAGATAGGTGCTAGAAATGACCCCACCTCGTGGTTAGTGGGATTCACATTCAAGTACCCCAGCAATGACAGAACAGGGTCTTATACAGCCAGTTTTCATCTCTCTTCCCCAAGCCCTCCCAAAATAAAGAAGGAGAAGGAAAAAATGAAGATGAAGGAAGAGTCGGGGAGGAAAAACTGCAGACCCGAGTGTCAGCAGTCACAGAGGGACATGATGGGTGACAAGGCAGGAAGCAGAGCTGTAGGGGTGGTTGTCTGTGCTTCACAGGTAACTGCTAGGTGCTAGGTACCTGCCCCTGCCCGGGGCGTGGCTGAGACGGGGACCCCTTAAGGCCTGAGATGCGAACGTGCTTGCTCTCTTGGCTACCTTGTGATCCTGGATGCTGGACTGCAGACCAAGTCAGAGTTCTCCTGAGAACCGCATTGGACTGTGCCTCGCCTCTCCTGGATCCCGTCACCGACCCCTTTGCTTGCTGCAGGTTGACCAAAAATAAACCTCTTTTGACTACCAGGTAAACTACGTGGAAGTGCCTCATTAATTTCCACTATACAGTTTTGGAAATTACAATACACAGGCATTGAAGTGTATTGTAGATAAGACCCACTGAGGCCCAGCACCACAGACATCTCCACTGCCTCCACCGATCACTGACATCTGTTTAAAACATCCAAGTTACACATAACGAGTAATGAATGCCCAAACCACACCAAGTTACAAAGCACCTAACTCAGCAAGGCGGCCTCCTCTGGCCTGGCTGCATCTGTCCCTCTGTGACAGTCTGAGGAAGAACTCCCAGAGCCCTCTGGTCACTACTAAGAATTCCAGGACCATAATTTGCCTTCTCTAAGTGGAGGGATATTACAGCATTCATAAAGATCAGGCCCCACTTGGCAAACTAAGGTGGAGCATGCTAGACGCTGACCTGGAAAATGAGGATGAGGGATGTAGTTCGATTGGTAGAGTGCTTGTCTAGTGTGCAGGAAGGCCAACGCCACGTAAACCAGGCATGGTGGTGCACACCCGTAATCTGAGCACTTAGAAGGTGGAGGCAAGGAGGAGCAGAGAGGTTAGAGTTCGCGCTTGGCGTACATAAAACCTGGGATGGGGGACCTGGGGGAGCCTGTCAACTGTTAGGAGGTTGGCTAAAACCCACTCCTAAGCTTAGGACAGTGACACACTTTTGAAGTCCCAGCTACTTGGGAAGCTGAGGCAGAAGGATATCTTGAGCTCTTGAGTTCAAGACCAGCCTGACATATCAGCAGACTTTCCATCTTGTGTGTGTGTGTGTGTGTGTGTGTGTGACTATAAATGGTCTTACGGTACCTATGTTCTAAAAAGGCTCCTGTCCAAATAAGAAGACGAAGTACTGTACGTAAAGCACTACCTTTCTTAGGCATGTCTTCTGCGCTGCTAGCCACCGTCTATCAACTAGAAAAGAGATGCGAGAGCAAAAAAGAGCCGACACAGAGCCATGGTCAGCAGGAAGATTCCTTTATGGTGGTGAGTGGATGACACAGCTCTAGAGGAGGGCCTCGGGAGGCAGAGAGGAACAGGTCACGCAGATACACAGCCCAAAAATGACTGCCCACAGACCTCCCCAAGGCTCCACCCACTCATCAGTTCAATCCATAACGATGTTGCTTTACTTCTTCTTTTTTGGCCACTGAAGATAAACTCCACCCCGACGGGAGTTCAGCAAAACAGTCTTTCCAGTCATGATCGGTATGTCCAAGCTCTTGTTGAGAAACACTGGTTCATTTGGTTTCTCTTGCAAGAACTAAAGAGAATTTTTTCCTTATGATCTGTTGAAATATTTATATATATATATATATTTATATATATATTTAAAAAACACACAACCAACTGTCCATTCTGTGCTGTTTCCCTGGAAGGTTTCTCATGACCCCCTTCCTCCCTCTAATAGACAGAGGGGTTGTATGTCTGGAAACAAAGAATAAGACACTTGGAGTAATAAAAATTCTAGTGTGACACTCAGAAGCAGGTTGGGACTCCAGGGGCTAAGGGGGAGGTGTTGGGCTGACTCAGGTGCAGGGTGTGGCCTTCTAAGATGGCCTCTTGGAGACAGAAGCATCAAGGAGCAGACATCCTGCTAGAGGGACCTACTTCCTCCTGGACACCCCAACTGCAGTGGCCACAAGCACCTGCATTTTGACTTTTATGTCTCAAGGCCCTACTCCTCTGACCCTCTACACACCAAGCTGGATGATCTCTGCCTAGAACAGGCTGGAACCAAGGACCAGAACTCACGCTGGGAAAGCCTAGTGGAACCCCTCCAGGCTGCTTCAGGCAAGAGGAGGTTGAAACCCAGGCACCCATCCTCACAGCCTGGGAGCAGGAGAGGGAAGGCAGGAAACACTCTGCCCAGCTCGGGGAGAAGCCACAAAGGTGACTCGACCTGGCTGGCTTCATGAGGAAGACTGACTCCCAAGGCCACCTGACCCCTGTGCTGGGGACACACCGTGCTAAGTCTTCAAAGCAGAAGCGGCCTTGGTCACTCCAAATCCCCTCTATATGGATATATGGAGATATAGGTAGATAGATTTATTATTTTTAACTGAAATAAATGCAGTGGACTCGGGTCCATTCCCCCTTACTGAGAGCTGCTCGGTCCTCTGCCCTGAGGTGATTCATGCCTTCCGGTCCACAGCCAGGCTCACCTGCACTGAGAGAAAGTGGCCCAGGGATGTAAAAGAAGGGCACACCCACCCACCAGGTGCCAGAAGGGCCTACCTCAGTGAGACTTCTGTTTCTAACCCTGAGAACCTAAGGAATTGTGAAGGAGTCGGAGAGGGAGCTGGGGTTAAAGGTCACCGGGCTTTTTATTGCAGTTGAAGCAGACTCGGACTGGATGGTCCCAGCCCCGAGAGGGGACAGCCCTCCGGTCGTGGGAGCACTCATCACAGAAGCCCTGTCCGCAGGCTCGGCAGTGGTGCTTGGAGAGCTTGACGCTGAACTCTTTCCGACAGTTGTGACAGTGCAGGATCTCATGGTCGGGCACCCAGTAGGCCGGCCTGGCCGCATCTTTCACCAGGCCTGTATCAGAGAAGGAACGTGACAGTTAGGACACCAGAACCCTCTGCCGCGTTTTGGCTTGTCATCACAAATGCACACAGAACCGTTACTGTGCTGTGTTTTTCAGTTTATTTTTATTCACGTATTTTTTTTAAAGATGTATTTATTTATTTATTACGTATACAGTGTTCTGTCAGCACACCAGAAGAGGGCGCCAGATCTCACTACACATGGTGTTGAGTCACCATGGGGTTGCTGGGAATTGAACTCAGGACCTCTGGAAGAGCAGCCAGTGCTCTTACTTTGAGCCATCTCTCCAGCCCATATTCACGTATTTTATGAGACATGGAGCACAGGGTGGTCTCAGACTCACTGTTGCTGAGGATGGCCCTGTACTTCTAACCTTCCTGCCTCTCCTTCTCCAGTGCTAGGATTATAGGTGTAGGCCGATGCACCCAGTTTATGTACTGAATTAGACCTAGGACTTCAGGAATGCTACCCAAGTGAGCCACATCCCAGCCCTGCTTTGAGTGGAAATCAGAGGTTACTTGGGAAGTCTCTTCTCTTCTTTCACCTTTATTTACGTGGGTTCCAGGGACAGAACTCAGGGCGCCAAGCTTGCACCGCGGGTGCCTTTAACAATCTCACCACCAAGCCTGAGTTCAATCCCTAGGACTCGCATGGTGGAAGGAGAAACCCAACTCCTACAAGCTGTCCTCTGACCTACTTATGTGTGCCATGGCACATGCTGTGGTGGCAGTAAGTGCTCTCCACCACTGAGCCACTTCTCTAGCCCCAAACATTAGCTCTTGAAACCTGAGACACCACAGAGGTTCATCTACTACCAGGGACTCCACGGGGAAGGCCCGGAGAGTCCACAGAGGAAGTGGGATGCTCCACTGAGGCTAGTTTCTAACTGTCCTCCTAAGGTCAGTTTGGACCTTCCAAATCAGTTCAAATGCGACCCTGCAGTATTCAGACAGTGACTCCAGACAATGACGCTAAGGAAATCAATTTCTCTGACCGCTGGATGCACCCCACTTTAAGAATATAGATTGGACCTGCCTTTTTTTTTTTTTTTTTTCCTCGAGACAGGGTTTCTCTGTGTTGTTTTGGTGCCTGTCCTGGATCTCACTCTGTAGACCAGGCTGGCCTTGAACTCAGAGATCCGCCTGGCTTTGCCTCCTGAGTGCTGGGATTAAAGGCGTGCACCACCACCGCCCGGCTTATGGACCTGCTTTTATGTACAGCAACAGGTAGTGACAGATGGCCTCCAGGAACAATGCCACTGAAGGATTCGGCACAAAAGCACATGGAAATAAAGCTTCCCTTCATTCCTTGCTGCCAAACTCCATCCAGTAAGCAAGCATGTCGGAATGACTGTCCAGGGCGCCCTGAAACCCCTCATCCTACACGCACCGCACCAAGACAGGCGTCACCAGGCTCACCTAATGGTATGTCAATAGCAGTCACCACGGCTCCCAAGGTATTCTGCACAGCCTCGCCCACCTTCCGGGCAATCAGCGTTCCGCCTTCCTCATCTGCCTGCGCCTCAGCCACATCTGTGGAAGATAACAAGGGACAGCTGTTGCCTATCAATAGTCATTTCTCAAATGGGAGTTCAGGGGCCACACTAGAAGAAGGAACACTTCTGGATTTCTCACAGTAACTAAAAGGAAGTGACCTATGGGGCCAGTCAGCTCAGATCATGAAACTGGCTGGGGCATCTCTTGTCCTTTACCTCCAATTCTCTA